>NW_026534330.1:1936539-2075503 GCF_026225885.1 Hylaeus anthracinus | reverse complement strand
TGATCTCGTGGAAATATTTCATTAGGTAACCTCGTGAAGGAACCCTTATGTTAACGAATTAAACTCATTTCTTTGCTACACTACAAATTTAAATTTATAAAATTCATCGATACAACAAAATAATCCAAAACTGTTTTTCTTTTTTGTTTCAAGAAGTTTGCAAAGAGAGTATTGCACTAAAAAGTGGTGTCTGCACGATTACAAAATATAGCTAAAATTCAAATCTGTCAAAAAAATCATTGAAACAATCTTATCTGGTGTGTTGTATAAATGTTTAAAGATTCGCTCATGGAATAAAGAGATACAACGGAGGGAAGACTAGTCCTTATTAGGAAACATAAGAACAGCTTTTTACGAGAAATTTGCATTCGAAACGAGCAGGTAAAGTACACAAGATTTTACGAAGGGCGGCCACTCGAAAAGTTCCCTCGCTCGGCTTCAAAAGTGCTCCCAATTATTTTCTTCTTCCCTCTCGTGATTTCTTCTCCCCCACTCTGGATTGATGTTCAATTTTTTATTTCCCATTGCCTATGCAAATACGAAAAGAAGATTTCCTCCGGCGTAAAGAGTCCGAATCTGGAGGCGGAGGGAAATTAATTTCCCTCGTCATTTTCGATGTCAAGCCATCCCTCTCTTCTAATCGCGAAAACGTCTGTTACAGCCCCGCAAACAAAAAATCCTAATGCAGCAAAAATGCTCTTTCAATTTGATTTCTAATTCTATGTTCCAGTAATTTTGTTTTCTAAACGTTTGCTAAAAACTCTAAAGTCTTCAAGTAGTCTTCTTAAAGTATTTCTTCCATTAGACGCTTAAAGAGTATATTTGCTTCCCTACAGATGTTTCGACTTACTCGAAACAAAAGAATAATTTATTAATTTGAACTCTAATTCATCACGTCATTCTGACATTGTCACGATTGTATCTAATGCTTGAATGTCAAATGTACTTTTGATTTGTTTGTCTTTAAAAGTAAGTAAATGTCTATCCCTGTCTCGAGAGACATAATTAATATTACATTTTTCATTCCTGTAAGATTTACCTTCTTAAAAAGGACCTACGAAACCCGAAACATTGAGAAGTTCCGAGAAGATTTTTTTTCATATTACCCGTAGAACCAAAAGCAGTAACATCCGTTTTATTGCATCCCGATCGAAATACAATAATCCATTTCGTTTGAAATTTAGTGTATTTTCCATTCTGTATATATATTACAAATGTTGAGTATCCCCACGTAATAATCCCAATAGTGACCCAAAGAATACCCGAGAAATCCAAAAAGAATATTTTATCGCTGTTTATCCCGAATTACATATTTCCCTGATAACAATTTAGCCATCTTATTAAAGTTTGTGTCACTAGGAAAGCTTATCCATTTCGCCCTAGTGGCAAACGCGATCCAGAAAGTGGTGTCGAAGGTTCCGTCGTTTCACCCCCGAATTCTAGCAGACGGCTCTTCTGGACGGCCGAGGCGAAGTTACCGAAGAACATGGTCAAACCCGATGGCGAAATATGCGGAGCGGACCTAAAACAGTACAGAGAGAGATCTCGGAGTATCTTGGCCGGGTCTCGCCGGTAGCTAGGCAACCCACCCCTACACCTACCGCCTCCTCCTCACTTTTGCTCACTCTGTCTCTTACCCCTTGCCAGCCTTTCCTCCTCGAAGCCGCTTCTCCTCCGTCTCCACCTCCACCGCGACTACCGATCCTCTTTCAAAATCCCTCCTCCCACGGCTCCTTCGTTCCCCATCCCTGCGACATCGTCACCCGCCACCCCTTTCGTCTGTTCTCTCACCGCGGGTGCGCGGGATCCCCCAGCCGCTGCCGCAACGGCCACGCTGGGGTACCTCAGAACCCACCCCGACCTGCTACCCGCCGGCTCGCCCACCTCTCCGAGGTGCCAAGACTCATGAGAACTCAGCCAGAAAAATTCGAGTCGGGCCGAGAGTCGACGACGACCGTCCCGCTCGATCCACGGACATTCGGCGCGCTCAACGTAGCTCTTTGGAATTCACCTCTCGTTCAATGGCCACCGATGCCTCTGATGAAGGGCCGGGGGGTCTGTTTCGACACTTTTGCACTCGTACGTCCTCGATACGTTGCACCGAGAACTCGTGGAATACCTTCTGCGAGACTGTCTCTTGGATGCTCATTGTTTCATAGATAATATAGGGTTAGCTAGAACTTGAGGCTCTGATGCGCTGTGGATTAAGGAAATCCATTTCTGTTAGATCACTGCTTGGATGCTTCATAGGATTAGAGCTGAGGTAGGACTGGGCGACGGTTTATCGATATTTGTGCTAGTATTGCATGTGATTATGTAACTCTGACATGTATATAGATACAGACAATTTTGTTGTTGTTGATCAACTTCTTGAATGTTTCATGAAAGTTTACATCTAAGTTAGGTCTGGGTAATGTTTTACGAATTTTTGTTTACGTAATCTTACCCAATAAACCCTTAGCATTTCTGAAATTATTTACGGTCTGACTATATTTACCTACTCGGGCACTGATAGTCATCTTCCTTCTTCGTCTGCAATATTCAAAGACTTAATGACTACAGAAAACACTTTGTATTACTAAATCAACATAATTTCTCCAACGTCCTTTGTTACTAAATCCGCTAAGTTATACATTAGTTATCATTGTCTTTACCTGCACTTTGAGGTTGTTCAGTAGAGCAAAGAAATTGTTCAAGAAACATTAGCAACTTTCTTTTAAATTTCATTAGCTTTGATCGCTACATCCATTACTTTCATCGTCAGCGTCACGATGCATCCCCTAGAATAGCCTCGACTCGAAACCAGAAAGAATTTCCCCAGGTTCCTCTATCGCTAAGTTGCACGCTAATCAAGTAATCGGCCCGATTTCTTCAGCTTGTGCTTCAACACATCCGGTGGCCCAATTACCCACTCAAAGCACCCTAAACACCCCAGCTAACGAGCCAAGAATATTCTTCCAAGACTGCTTTCCAACCAACCCCGTCAGGTGAAACTCACATTCTCACATAGGGCGCCGCAGGTAGACGGTCTTCGAGGCGGTCTACCTCGAAAATCTTAACACCCTCCTGGGCACCATTTTGTTTTGCGGTCGGAATGCGCGGTGCGTGCGCGAACGAGGCGGCTCTGCGCATCGTCTTGCGGTTGGTTTGCGGTTCTGGGGGTGGCTAGGCCTGATCATTGGCCGCGGGGGTGCCAGGGGTGGTTTTTGGGGGTGTGGTGGCACCTTGCGGTTTGCGGGTTGATCTGCCATCAGCAGGGGGCGGCCCTCTCATCGACCTTTCATTGGCTCTCCTCGGCCTGCTAGCGAGAAGTTCTCCTCGGAACCGGAAGAAGTCGAGGAAGATGTCACCTGACTTTCGACCGTCGTCGTCGGCTTCAACTCCCGCCACCCGCTCGGTTTACATTAACGGCTTCAACAGCAACGTTGTTCGGCGACTAATTGGGCTACGCGTGTAGTAAAATCTCGTTAGGTAGTCGAAAGGTTTGTGAAACATTAAACGAAGCTCGCGTAGAGACGCTTGTAAGCAATCATTAATGTTTACACGACGTGATGGTGGATCGATTTGCTTAATGAACAGAGCAACGACTGCCAATTCGGTGAGGGAATTTTTACCATTTATACATAGATGTTTTGCTCAATTATGTGTCGCGTGAAAATGGTAGCACTTATGAAGGTCATAAAAAGTAATGAAAACCAAAATATAGATATAATAGAGATTCCAGTAAGAAGGATTAATACATTAATAGATGTTGTAAATTGAAAAAATAAATTTAATGAAGTAATAATTGAAATAGTAATTTGAATTATATACAATTTCCTATACATCCATACTTTTGAATACAAAACTCTGAAGTGTCACTGGCCAATGGTTCCAAGCAGACGTGAGAAATTGTCCACTTTAAATCAATATATATATCGTAACTGAAATACATAAATAGAAATTGGTTGTTTTTCATATCGGTAGTGCTCTGCACGAGTTCGTGTACGCGCCAAGATCGGAACAACCCTCGCCAGGGTGAAAGCTACTCCCGACGTTTAATTACGCGTCCCTCCGTAAACCAGGCGAAGGTTCCCTTTCATTAAGGCAATAATTTTAATAATTTTTATCTTTCCGTATAATCTGCCTAATTAAAATTACGCTTTGATCGCGCCGCGCTCGGCTACCCTCCTTCAAGCCACATCCCGACGGTATTTCGAGACGCGTCTAAATTTATGTCCGCGAATCCCGTGAATCCCAACCCCTGTATTTCTGCGCTTCCACTATGCTAACCACTGTAATACGCCTATTCGAGGTCAACCAGCTTTAATTTTTACAACTATTAAACTATACGCATTACTATACGCATTACGCAACTATACGATTATTTATAGCTTATTTCGAATTTTTTGTTTATTAACTTCTATTCAATTTAATTACAACTACCTTAATACCATATAAAATATTATTATGTATTTCGCGATGAAATGTCATTATTTATCTCGCATATATAGTAACAAATTAGTGTAAATTAGTGTAAATTAATCCTAGTAAAATTTAAATTTTCAAAACTAGCAAATTAGATTTTGAGAAGTTTTCAAAAAATGTCAAGATATGATATTATCGACTAATACTTCACAGTTTCGCGTTTCACAAAATTGCGATTCTATGTATTGTTCAATATTTTATAAATATTTTTAAGTTGACCTTTAAACATCTGAAGAGAGATCAAATACAATGGTCGGAAACCTTTCATTTTGTTGCTTCGATAAACCAATAACGTGATTTACTCAATCATTAGGCGACATTACCATTGAAAACAACAATTCTAAGAGGTTAATGTTCCACACATTGCTTCAAGCCAACCCCTAATTAATTATCCGTCCGATCGAGCTGTCGATCATACCTCTAGCAAAGGAAGACGTTCTGTGCGCCCCTCGGAGGAAGCCAGAGGCCCTCAATCTGTAAAATAGAATTCGCTCGAAGAATCCTCCGTTTGAAAGTCCACGGGTGCCTTGGAAAAGAGCATCGCGTCAGTCGGGGGATGTCTTTCGGAATGTTCGTGTTCCGCGTTATCGGCGCATCCGTCTAACGCTTCTCATTTTACCCAACACTTTTCAAAAGTTCTCGTCCCCTTTCTTCCTTCTTCGCTTTCTCCTCTCGCTTTCTCTCTTTGCTCGATTCGCTCGGTGCGCTCCTCGGCTCTTTTCGCAGTTCGTGCAAAGAGATCCAAAGGACTGGGGTTGTTTCGTTGGCCCCGGCGAGTCGAGTCGAGAGATAGGAGAAGAAACGCAAAGGAGAGAGAGAGAGAGGAAGAGGATGAGAATTCCGTATTCAAATGTTGATGAAATTGACCAGACGCGCTTTGATCCGGCCTCTTCAAATATTCGCCGAAAGATTGAAGTGAACATCTGAGAAGAGCCGTGAATTATCTTGGCCAGCGTTCGCAGGGGGTAAGATATGTCTGACAGCCCACTTCGCCACACTCCGTGTCCAAATATCCGCACCGCGAACGCTGATTATGGGTTTCACGGACATTAACTTTCCCGATTACGCCTCCCAAGTTTCTTACGCGTTGACTAGTATTTCTCAACCGTTTTCGATCCAACAACCTCTCACAAATCTGTTCCAATCATTCACCTCTCTCCCTAAGCTTTTATGAATATTTTTTGTCGTCTAATAGATCAAAAGCATTTTCCAATACTTTTGAACAGACTAAATTTTTACAAATTACGCAGCGAGGTAGTTTTAGCCTTTGGTTGATTTACACATACCTTTCTCAATTTAAAACGTTTCTGACGAATATTTGTATTTTAAAATAAAAAAAGATTTAACGATATTTAAAATTAAAAATATCATGACTAAAACAATCGTAAAGTCGCCACACTCTGTATCTTGTAAGAATAACATTTAAAATTCTCCTAATTGCTCGCTTGAATAGGGGTTTCCACAAAAAACATTTGAGCATTTTTTTTCCTTTCTGGCCGGCTAAACAACAATAAACAATCACTAGTATGAAAAGCAACCTACGAAAAATCAAAAATATTGAAACGAAATCCAAATAAATATCATGCAACAAATTCCGTAAATTCCAATTTTATACATTTTTCCATGCTTTTGTCATTCTCCACATTTCCAATAGATATGCGTATAGTTGATGAAATTTAATATTTTAAAGCCTAATCCTCAAAATAGAGAAAAAACTTTTGAACAAGCATTTCAAATTGAAAAATATGTGGCGAAAACAAATAAGACAAAAGTTTGTAGCTCCTGAATAGTAGCGACTTCTAGTATACACCTAAAACATGAACAGATTTGACGTAAACAAAGCTTGCAATAATTCTTATTACGAATAGAAGTTATTTCAATGCAAGGACGATATGTTTTTAATAAAAAAATTGTACGGAAAAACGTATGCTTCATGATTACAAGGAGTAGAGAAACTCTTTAAAATCAATAAATAATGACAAGATATTAATCGTACGAAGTAATACTATTGAATTTCATTAAAAGAGTCGTTGGCTTTAATTAATCACGAGAATATTAAGGACATCGTACATATCTTAGTCTGTTCTACGTAAAATGATGCACTGAAAATACCCTAAAGAATTAAAAATCCCTATCTCTCATAATTTTATAAATGCATCTCAATTAACAAAGATATTTTTCCGTCTATTCATCCCGCACACGGTAAATTCAAATTCGATAACGTTATACATCCACCATCTCCCTCCTCCCGTCAACCGATAGGAAACCATCCCTCTCTACGTGGTGCAAGACAAAATGTCTCATCCGTCGTTAATTCTCAAACACGTCCCCGCACAGCGATAGTACACCAGAAGCGAAGACCGTTCGGTCGCTATCGGGTCACAATGAACTCGAAACTGCGAAACAATACCAACAACCTCCGCAAAGGGTGAGAAACATTCCAAGTCTCGAAAGTGGCTTCCTCGTGTCCCGTGGAGGATCAAAGCGGCAGCGTGAAATCAATTTTTAAGAAAGAAGATGTCGAGCGGATGTTGTCGAGTCTGTTCACGGGGGTTGGCCTGCACCCCCGTGCTCGCCCTCACACTCTCAGCGGAGCTTTTCTGCAGGCCATAGAGAGCCACGGAGGGTGGTTTTGATTTATGGAAACCGGCCGGCAGATTTACGAATATCAAATTCACGTTTAAGAGGGTCGATGGCGGCGTCACAGGGGGGGAGGGGAGGGGTGGGAGGACCGCGAGGGTTTGCAGTGGCACCCTTAGTCTCATGTGTGTACATTACCGGGTGGATTTACAGTGCCGTTGGGCCGAGCGTTCGCGCATAATTCTCGAAGAAGCCGCGTGTCTGCTCCTTTGCGTGGAATTTCTGACAGCCGAGTCGTTACCGTACTCCCAACCCACTGCAGACCTGGCAGCGAGTTTCTAATTAGATGAAACTCGGTGTGTGCGGCAATGAAAACTTCGCCGGTTCTTGTTCTGTCTTTATTAGCAGGTCGGCGCAGCTTCGTTGTCAGTATTTCTGGATCGATCGAGCCCAGCCCGTTGAAAGGAGAGATTAATTACGTTCTTGAAGAGAATCTGATAGATTGGTAACTTCGGGGGTGAAGTTTGTATTTTCGGGAAAGTTCCAACATGAATAGTTCAGGATTTTTGAAGATAGCTATAGGATCGTTCGTTGGTTTAATTGTGTCAGTAACAAGATATTTGTTTCGTTTACGATTATAAGAATCTAGTACTTTTGACATTTAATTCATAGAATAATATTTATATTAAATTCGCAATGAATAATACGTAAGTAACACGAATACGAAGATTTCTGAAACCCGTGCAAGTTTCGAGTTGAGTTTCGCCCATTGAGAAGAACGCTGGCAACACTCATACGACGTTAAACAACCCCCCTGCGTAAACTACCCTTAGAGGAAGACGCGCCCAACAAGAATGCAAATTTCGACGACGGTAAACCTCGCGGGTCAGGAAGTAACGTGGCGAATAAATCATCCAGGACACTCCCGCGGCTCCGTGAGCCAACCCAGTCCTCGAACAATCCGGTATTTATGTGTCGGAATCGACATATTTCAGATGCGCTTTTAAATATTAAACTCAAGGGGCTGCGAATATGCTTCTCCCCGGTTTCCTCTCGTCGTATTCGTTCGCGATCCTTCTAGGGAAAGTGTGATACAATTCCTTAGAAATTACTCTTTGATCTCGTTAGATTTAAAATGTACATAGAGCCGTGTATTATGATTCTTGATGATTTGCCAAAGTAGTTAAAATATTACAGAGTGTGTCAGTAGAGTCATACCACATATGCTATATCGACTACCGCTGCTTCTCGGTTAAAAGATCATACAACAAAAGTTATTGAAAATTAAATTTGGAATCCTTTCGTTTCTATATAAATATTTCATAAAAGTAGAAATAACAAAGCTGCGTGGCGTCACAAAATTCTTATCGAAAATTGACATATGCACGTTATCTCGCTTCTTGTTCTTATATCAAAAGTGTGTGCAACATTCGTTCGTGTATCCGAAGACGACAACGAGATGGCCATGGGTACGGGCACGATCGAACGGTGGTTATTAAATGACGCTGGCCGAGGCTACTAGCGGGAGCTCGAGGGTGGTTTTTCGGCGAAATACCTCGCGCGATACCATGCATTCTTGGCGTGGGAGTCACCGCCGTGGCCTTAATTAAAAATCCAACGAGCCCCCAAAAATGAGCCCCTGGTTCCGAGCGAGAGAAAAACGCTGCACAAGCGAGCGAGAGCGTAAACGAGAGATCGAGATTGAAAGGACGAGAAAGGGAGAGAGACAGGGACAGAGAGTCGGTGGGGTGCAGAGTTAAGGGTTGCAGGGCGGGCAGGTCGTACGTCGAGGCAGACCGCATTCTTTCGTTTAATTCCCGCGAATTTATAGAAGCGAGAGACGACAAACCGTGCCGCAATGCTCCCCGTTGTACGGCCTTTTCCGTGTTCTCTCGTTGCAGACGCACCCTTAAAAAGTATTGCCATCCAGGGGTCCCGGGGTGTGGGGGTGTAATTGGATTCGACGCCGTCGTAGATGGGTACGCGCCTTTATTGCGTTCTCCTCGCCTGCACCTCGATGACCTTACCGCGGTGCTCGCGCTGGAAAATGTTACGGGGTCGATCGAGAGCATCGATTTTTTAGTTTCGCACCCTCATGGTGGACGGAAAATCTGAATTGCGTTCGATCGACTCCTTAAAATCATTAACTCTTAACGAAGGTACAAAAAGCGTGCACGCTATTTATTTGTATATGGTCGTAAGTGCAGTACTGTGTAAAATTCTCAAGTCGCCATGCGAAATTTTCATTACATTTAAATAAATCTGTGCTAACGAAATAAATATCATGTGTTATATTTGTTTTTGATCTATACATATATGTACTACATATTTTTATCTAATTTCGGACGGAACACTGATCAATTGTTTCGGTATTATATAAAATAAAGAAAAATTTGTACTCTTTCTTTAACAGTAAAAACTTTTGCACAATACTGTAATCGGTTGCAACACTTTTATATATAACTTAAAAAATAGCTTCTTTACTTGCCGTAGAAGGAACCGAATTGTATTAGATCGAGTATCTGATATACATGTTTTGTACGTATGCTGAAGTATGATGCAAAAAGTATAGGTACACTTTGAATAATCTGTCAATTCGCAGACTGAATTTATCATTTTTATAAATTAGACGAATCTAGTACTTCGCTATTTTAGTATCAAATTTCTGATACCCAGAAGAAGTTGTGCCGAAGGTGGCTGTCGCTAATCGAACGAAAAATCTTGGACTGTCGTTGTCAGTTTCGTTTAGTTCCGCAGGGGGTGAAAGCAACAACCCCCGAAACCGAGGGTAACCGAGCAATGAGATCGGCCGTGAGGCGGCTGCTCTGAAATAATTAAACCGGCGCAAGTTTTTACGACAAGGTGTTCATTACGGTGGGTAATTAAGACGCCCCTTAACTAGACCCGCTAACCACCCCCCGGGGGTGGTAAACCAACTTCTCAGCCGGGGAAACCCTCCAGCGTCTTGGGAGGCGAAACCCAGAGAGGGGATGGAAAGAAAACTTTTTCTCGTTTTTAGAAGCGGACTATTATCGGTGATTATGTCGGCCAGGGGCTGCGAATCGTTTTAATCGCACCCCGTTGTTCATAAGGGGTGTGTGATTGTAAGCACCCACTTCTTCAGATTCTTAAACCCAGATGAATTGCTTGGATGTTTCATCGCGAACTACTCAAGCTCTCAAGGGGTTAATGAAGAGGTTCTCTAACTTATCCGACTTGTCGCTCTTTTATCAGATAAAAATTACGGACTTTCTAAAGTTCTGCTTGCTTTAAGAAAACAAACTAAATAATTGATCGAAATCGATCATAATATCGTTCGCATCACAAACAGAAAATTACGATAACGAAAAGAGAAAGCAAATTTAAAAGTCTCGAATATGATTGAAAATAATTCCAATAGATGAACCTGTGCTACTAATTTCTTAAAAATCGACTGTATATGATAAGGGAGATGCAATAAAAAGTTTTTGTACTATTCTATATATTCCAAGACGAAAGTGTATGTATTCGCTTTTGTAGTCAGAATGACTACTTGAATGTCGTTTTTTAAATTTCGATTTCACGATGACTCAATCTTTATTAATCGATGCGTGATACTGCGGCGGAGTTCGTTGAACGGAACAAGATCGAGTTTAAATTATTGACAAATCGGGGACGATACTCGAGGAACAAGTACGCGTCGGTTTTCTATGGAGACGGGTTCTAAGTATGTGATAGGTATTAGCGAGGATTCAAATATCGGCTAAGTCCCTCCTAAGCCGCGCCCTACCTAGGGAATTACTTTGGCCCTGCGCCCGCATTAATAAGTGACCGTCCTCGACAAACAGTGTGATCCCTTGATTTCAGGACTGGGTCCAGGATCCTTCGTGTTAGCATTAAACTTTACTGCACATCGTAGTCCTTTTAATCTGGGATTAAGCGTAACGCTTCATCAGAAAAGTAGCTTCATCTCGAAACTAAATCAGCTTTGATGTATGTCTATTACTCGGACCACATAGTAGTAGAGCACAGTCGATCATATCTGGGCTCGATGATTACTTTGATCGTATTGTATGGCAGGCAGCGTTGCACCTTAACGAGTCTCTAAATTGAATCTTAATTGACGTCTCAATGATAAAGAGGAAGATTACTTAGCCAAGTGATGTGCACAGCGAAACCCTAGCTTCATGTAAATAAATTGTAGAATGAAAAGTGAGAAGAAATAATATTTGACCTACCATCGTAGATTTAGAAACTGCGTATACTAATATGAATGTACGCACGACTATAATCGCGACCGGTGTCAGCAAAGTGTTAATCATAAACCAATCAATACCTGCCCTGCCGGTGATGTCCAGTGATCTGCACCCTTGGATTCGTCTCTCCTATCAAGGGCAAGAGAGAGCCTCCTCTTTTGCTCCCGAGTCGCGTGCACTTTGGTTTATTAAGGACTGATTCACCCTTGCCTCCGTCTCCTCCCGATAAACCCCGTCCTCTTGGCTGTCCCACAACCGCCGTACATCACTGACGCTGGTCTCGGAGAATGAGTTATGCGCCCCTCAAGCGTACGGTCCTGCCTTCTAACCGGAATCTTCCACAGCCACTGTCAGCAGGTTGGATACATGCTACTGTTTTCGATATATATATATATCAAGATCTGTCTGAGGTTCGCCAGTCGAAGATTTGTTGTTCCCCTGTACGATGGTTCGGAATTTTTGGACGCTTGTGTGCGAAACAACTAATGAATTCCGCGCGCACAACTAATTGCACGTATAGTGTTTCGATAGTTCTCAACGAAATTGAGATCAGAAGAATTACACAGAACTAATTACAAGTTCTTTTAACAAGATCGTGTTCTACTCAGAACGCACTACTGATTTTTTACCTACTCGCTTCAAAAGTTATCGTGAATCCAATCAATAACAGACTCGAACTGCCTTATTCATCTAAAATAGCCTTTTTCCGGTCGCATGCCATAAACGTACCAACAAATTTCCGCGATTTACGCTCCTTAGGACGGAACGATGTCCCTGTCTCTTGTGGAACGATCAACCCGTTCTTCTCCGTTTTAAAATAGTCACATCTACCCGTCGAACCAGACGCTTCCTGTGATAATCATTCTTCGCTAGTACAATACGAAAGACAACGAAAAGCAATTATTTGCTATCGGTCGCGTCGCAAGTTGCGAAAGCATCGTCCAGCGCGAGTTCACCGCAGTAGAAACGACGCACAAAAGCCGGCTGGCCATCGGCGAACCCTTCTTCAGGGGGAGCGGCATAGAATGCAGAAACGAAATAGAGAACGCGGAGACAGCGACCACCGCCATCACGATGGGGTGAACTCCGTGTGGCAGAGTTATGGCTCTCCGAGGTGCCGCTGGAGAGCCTGTCTCTCTCTCTCTCTCTTTTTTTTGCGTCATTGCAAAAGGAAAGAGTCACCGGGAGAAGACGGAGAGACCGACCGTAGAGGAGGTTGATTCAAAGGAGAGAGGAGAGGCTCGTTTAAAAGTGATAAATGCGCAGTTGGGAATATGACTGAGAAAAATAACATCGAGGGTGCGGTACCGACGGAGAGGTGGGCGAACGGCGACGGCGGAGTCGTCGATTGGGGCTCGAGGAATCGAAAAACTAATATCCGCCCCCGGGGGCCGTTTGTTTCGTATTGTTTCGGACGCTCGGCGCCCAGGCGGTTGTCTTTGGCGTGATTGAGTGTCGCCATTCTTCATGGGTTTCGCGTTTTCTTTTTCGCCGCCTTCCGAACACGCTGATCAGTGCACCCGGGGATCGCGTAACGATGAGACCAGGAAAGGGTAAGGGATGGCCGCTGGGAGATGAACGAAACCGTTTGGGGAATGAGTTTCGACGAGTAAAAGCGTCGTACCGTCTGAGTTTCTGGTCTCGTTTCGACTTTTGGTGAGACTGCTGAATCGCTATTCAGCAGCGGTTCCGTAAAGTGGAACTGGGCATCCGTAGAACGTCTGGGATGTACTTGGGATACTCAGGGTGGCGCAAGGGTAAACATACGTGATCCTCAACATTCGAATTGCCGTTATGAAAATATTACTAAATTTGAGTTCCGTGACCACTCCAGGAAACTGATTGGTTTCGTCAAGATTTAAATGTATTCTAATGATAGAGTGATTGACGCGCGCTTGAGTAAATATGTAGAAATGCTCTCGTCCTATTAAGCATCAACTGCTCCTCGATTATTCGATGATACTTTTAAAGTAGATTTTCTTGGGCAATAAAGGAAAATTACGACTTTAATCAAGCCTTAGTGTACTGGAATACTAAAACATACGTTTCCAAGTATGTATGTTGCAGTTTGTCACATTATACGCATAACGTGGATAGCTTAGTGGATTCAGCCGTGATGGTCGGACATACATACGCATCGACGTTTTTATATATTAAGATATTGAATGTACCCTGAATAGGTGCTAACACAGAAGGTGGCCAATACAGAAGTAAGTGAAGAATTAACTCAACGAATTACTAATTCAGAAACACCTTCTACATATAGTTAAGCTGAAAGGCCTTTTGAGATTTGATTCGAGTATCATTTCTTGTTCAAAGTGCCGCTAAGCTGATTGCTGAAATCTGAAGATAATCGTTCGTAGAGGACGTAATTCCTAATGAGAAGATCTCCTTGTTATCTTCGAATTTATGGCTTCGAAATCGATCGTGACTCTGTTTACTTGTCCTCTAAATATGTCGCGTATTAGCATCATTCAGAAAACAATTATCAACTGCTATTTACTTTCCCTTTACCAATAACTACTATACCACTAACCCTACACAAAATCAATGGTGCTCGAATAATAAATCTAAAAAATTAGAAACCACTTACGAAAAAATAGAGAATATAAAATACGAGTACCGATATGTAACGAAATTATGGTAGGCTTTCATTTGGCTCATCTCGAGAAACATTGCAAGCAGGAGAGAAGAAAGAACAGTATTTCAAACGTAATTTCTCGATACTTTTCAATTAGAGTGTAATCGAATTGTTTGCTCTTCGGACCTCATACGAAGCAGAGTTTCTGTAAAATTCCTCGATAACCTCGAGAAATATCGCAGAAGGAACGAAGACAACGGAGGGCAGACGGCGTCACGGTGCATAAGCGCGACACTTTGTTCTGCAAGGCGGCTAATGACAATTTAAATGCATGGAATTAACGTAGCCGAAGCGGGAAACGTGTCTGCGGGGCGGCACGCGAGAGCCAAATAATATCGTTTCGCCCCCCTATGGGACGCGCATCGATTCGGCTAACTAGAAACTTGCCCCGAGACTCGACCGCGAGGGTTCACCGACAAAAAAATCTCGAACTCCCGGCGAATCGACACCAGCGTTGATTTTTTCCGCCCCCAGATCGATAATTGACACGCGACGACACGAATGAGAAGGAAATACGGGTCCGTAGAACTGCGACATGTTCAATGCATTAGTCTAGTCGAACATTTGGATAGGTGAAGATGTCCACGAAAAGTTTAATTAATCGTTGACCATTATAAGTGAGGGGTGTGCTGCAATAAGGAGGCAGCTCCGAAGGCGATGAGTTCTCTATTCGGTTTACAATTTGTGCACGGTTAGAAAAGGAACCTTCAGGTTGTAATTTTAGTAGTATATTATTGCTCTAATTCATCAAGTACACTGTCATATAAAATGACGTCCCTGACAACATATTACAAGCCCATTAAAATCGGGAGTCAAACACACAAAAACAAATTCAATAATTTCTTAATAGTAACTTTCAACAATTGATCGCAATCATTGTTCGTTAAACGCTCAGCTATCTTCGGAAAATAAATCTCGTACCATCTCGAGCCGTAAAGAGACTCATTTAGCGCGTTGAAAGTTACCCTCGATATCCGAATTCCAACGGAAGTCTCACGTTCAACCACTCGATCGCTCGACGCCCATCCTTCCCCGGGGCGCAACTTTTAATTCGATCAAATTCGCCGAAGCGATTGGCCCGTCCCGTGCTGAAACAGCGGGGGCGCAAGATGAAACGAAACGCAACGGCTGTGTAACCGAATTTAGCGATTTTTAATTCCCGGCAGCGGCGGAAGCCAGCCTCGAGTCAATACTACAAGGGGGCGAATCACCCTAAATCGCTAATAAGGCTTCGCCAAACCTCTGTACATCCCACCGACAGGGATTCCCGCGCCTGGTTCTCATTCCGGATGGTAATCCGAACAGATCTGATCGAACTCCTCGCGAACAAGCTCCGGCCAGTATTCCGTTTGCTTTCCAAGATGTTTGCGCCTGTTAGCGGCACACTGTATAGCGTGGATATTGACGGTCTTGTCAATCACAGATATCGATGGTGTGAATGTCAAAGCTCGTGCCGAAAGCATACAGATTGTGCCAATGTTGAAGGATGTCTCTAAAACATGTTGATAACGTCGATGTCCAGGCTGATGCTAATATCGTATTGATCATGCCGATGTCAGAGTATGTGCTGACATGTTGATTGCATCGGTCGCAAAGAATGCGTCGCTGGCATATTAATGGCGTCATTTTTAAAAGTTTATTCACTTTAAACTTCCAAGCTTGTTTTCAAAATGTGTGTTCCGGTACGGCACTCTCCCTACCTTTTTCATTGCTCCTAAGAGACCATGATAAAGAATCTTTTAACAAGGAATCGAACGACGTTCTCTGTATATTTAAATAATGTTTCGCCATTTGGAGTTTGAAGAGCGAACAGTTTCACCAGAGAGATTCTAGTTCGAAGTGCACGTCGCTTGGCTAATACTTGGGATTGGACGAACAAATCTTTGTGCATCAACGTGCACGGGAAATGGATACGCATCGGTCGTAATTCGTGGCCGCAGAAGTGCGGCGCGATTAATTTTCTCGCTGCAGCTGCATCCGCAGTCTTTCCGCGTTTCGGTGGTCGCTCGCTGCAGCCAGCCTTTAATCTCAAAGCGTCGGAGCCGCCTGGCAGAATGAAACGTTGATCCCTGGTAGAAATATTTGAGCGTTATCCTGAAATGGGATCCGGAGCTTCAAGGAAATGAACAACGAAGAGATTCCCTGACTCGAATCGCTGGAAAAATGACCAAAGAATTGAACGAAATCGGAATTATCAGGAAACTCATCGGGAACGT
The DNA here is from genome assembly GCF_026225885.1 of Hylaeus anthracinus. NCBI lineage: Eukaryota > Metazoa > Arthropoda > Insecta > Hymenoptera > Colletidae > Hylaeus > Hylaeus anthracinus. Next base: position 2,059,364 of record NW_026534330.1, on the reverse strand, counting down.
TGAGTTTGCATTTAAATCTTAGTTGAAATGTGATTTACAATTTGCGAAACTACTTGGACGCTGTGAATAGTCGGTAGTTTTTCGTTAATAATTAAAAACTGAAGCCCCCATCGACATTTTTCCAAAGGAAATTGATAACATCAATCTCAGCTTATAAAAAAAGTTTTGTTAGCCTTTCCAAAATCCTATCAGTTAGAGGAAAAATCTATCTATACCACTTTCCAGTTAATACGCAGATTTTGCTATGTAAAAGTGGGAATCGGTAAACGACGAAAGAAATAGATAACAACGAATCGAATATTCTCATTAGACACTTGGAATCTACTAGATTGTTCCGCTACGCGGAATGCAATCGAAATCCTGAAATGAGCAACGACGAATCGAGATCTATCGACGGAATAAGTACAAACGAAACAATGTAACAAACTGATAATGCAATCAACGTTCGACTGTGATCCAATAAGTCGGAGAACCACTGAGTATTGATGCTCGATCAGGCAGGCCCCGGAGGTTTAATTAAATACAACCCCCAACCACCGTCAGCATAGCCTCGCCTCTACCGCTTGTAAAACGAGCGATATTTTTCACGAAAACCACCTCCGCGGACGCTGATCTCGTATCCGGCCTCGGTTGCACGAGTCAGACGTCCGGACTCGATAAAATTATTAAGTTCTCCTTTAGTTTCTCCACCAAATATTCACCGTGGCCATCGTGGACAAAGAGCAGCTATGCGGAGTTTCATCCAAGAGAATCTTGGGTTTGGAATGCACAAAATTGAGGATTCATCCGTGGCTGCCAAGAGGAGCTTTGTACAACACAGAAAACGTACGAGAAGTTTCTTGATGTTTAATTAAAATTTCTGTCGGATGTTTTATTATTGAAAGATGAGTTTCCGCTTTCCCTGGATCCTTCATATTCGAATCGAAAATTTAGGTAAACGCAGCGGGGGGTTGAATATACAAAATCTACAATGGATTGTATTATTAATACTTTAATAATAGTAATAGTAACAATATCATACGTTCACTTTTTGTTACACTTGCACTCGACTCATTAAGCATTCAGACTCGAGACATTACTTTAATAGAAATCTTACGAGACCGGGTGGCTCGTGAGCCGTGCGATGATTGTTGCAATTTCGATGAAGGGAATGATCTCGACAAAGCGATCAGGAATATCCGGAGATGTGATCGTGAAGCTTACCGGATATTGATATTTATTTATCGCATTGTTATTAAGTTTTGGTATTGTTTGTAAACCGTGTACATTTCCAATATTCAACGTTTCCAACATTGACGGTAGCATCAAGTCGACTCGATGAACGATGACAACGAAAAACGTTCCTTGGAGGAACGACACCTGAAGCAGGAGAGTCTATAGGAAGGGTTCTTACACATATGGGGGAGGGTGTCATCCCAAATTAAGCTGATCGCGTCATGATACGATCCTGTCGTACCTATGGGCGCGTGACGCTGGTAGCAATGTTGCTGGGGATATGACAGGCGCGCATGGCATGGAGTGTTGCAACACCCCCCGCGTCAAGAATTCATGCAGCCCCGATGGGGGACCATAATTAACCGAATACCGATACTCACCGGCTTACCCGACTCCATCTGCGACATACGCCGCATATATATATATATACATATATATATATATATACATACATATACGCGTGCGTGTACGTATATACATATGCGGCTAGGCGCGTAATTCTGCGTGCACCTGTTCGCGCGCGAGGTATGCACCTGAATGTGGGACCGCGGGAAAAATTTCGGCCACGCACTGTTGGGTCGCGTAACAGAATATCGAAAGTACGCGTCGGGATTCTTCAACTCTTTTCAGAATTCTTCGACGAGAAGAATGAACGATGTAGTTTGGAACTCGAGTACACATCTGCTGGAAGAATGATGTACACCCCCAGTCAGAAGTATATAGACACTTTCTTGATAGAAATAAATATCTAATAAAAGTTGCGAATCTATTAATATCAATTATATCATTTATCTTCCGATACGTTTATGTTGCATTAAGGAATATATTTTATTAATAGTTTCTGTTTAATATCACATTAGTAATGATAAAAAAGCAACAGAGATAACTAGATGTTAATATTTCTTTTACCAAATTTGAATACTATTAATTTCTTCGTTGTATCCGAAATAATATTATCTCATTGATTTTGTAATATTTCGTCATAAATGTTTATGACATATCGAATACTTTTTCTGAACTGTTTTGAAACAAAATATCACCAGAAAATAAAGTCCAAGTAATCTGTAAATTTTTCTTCATCTTTAAGGAAAAGTTTAATCCTTACTTATCATAAGAACCACCATTGGAGTCTACGTATATTTAACGTAAGCTAATAACATTAACATCTTGGGCCCGAGAACCATAAAACAGTTTTTTCCAGCGCTACGCAAACGAGAACACGATAATTCTAATAACTACCCCTCTTTGAGTTATATAATTCATCAAGGAGGATACTTGAAAGCCCATTTAACTTCAATCTCCAGCAATGTTAAGAACGTTTTCTCTTGCGTTGCTGCTTACTACTAAGCGTTTGATGCAACACTACTACGGATTTACCCCCGGCAAGTCTTCGTGCAGTCGATACGTTCTAAGGGAAGACTACCCTAAACCCAGCTGACCCGTCCGCCTACCCTAAGTCGGTGAAAATTAACCGCAATTATCGCTTAATCCAAGAAAGCAACTGTCCAAGAAAACCCGATTCCGCCGAAGGCGTCGTCTTCGTCCTCGTCGGAAGGAAGACGAAACGGAGGCGGAAGAAGAACGAAGAACCTAGACACCGATTAAAAATTCCGTCTGCCGGGATCTCAGCCAGCGTGCTCCGCTATGTACACGTCCCCCCGGTGTGTAACATCTGCCGAGCTACAAAAAAGAAGCAACCAAGCAAGCGGAAAGGAGACCACGGGGTCCCAGCTGTCTCTGTCGCGCTTCTCGCGGGAGTTTCGAAAGGAACGAGGAGCGGTTCCTCACCCTTCTGGACTGCCTTACCCGCCACTCGTCCCCGGAAACCCTCGCCGCTCACTGGCGAGGAGAAACAGCGAGCAAGAGGGAGAGCTGCCAAGGGAGAGACGGAGAAAACCCCCGCCCCTTTACGGGTCTGCCGGCGGTGGCGGCGGTGTCGTATCTTGGCCTCCGTGGCGCGCCGCTCTATCGACGTACAGCCACCCTCGGCTCGCCTCCTCCTCCGCCTTCTCTCGCTCGGTTTCCTTGTCTTTCGCGCGAGCACTTCGCTCGTCTCGCTTCGTTGCCCGTTCCGCGTCTATCTAGCCACCTTGCTCTACTCACCCCCGGTGCACCCTACTGTAACTCGCGATTTCCGAGATAGCGAGGATATAGTTGGAATCGAGGGACGTCGACTCGACTGCTAGGTCTAAGGCTGCGGAAACGGGATCGCGGCGTTATTGAGACGTCTCTCTCGGAATTAGGCCCCAACCTACGAGTGTCTTGCGTTCGTTGGTTTGTTAGGGTGTCGACAGGTAGACACCTGTCGACCCGGCTTTTATAGGGGGTGGGCTTGGTTAGTCCTTTGATGGAAGTTGTCGGGGATACGCTACAAACTGTAGAAACGTAAGGAAGAACGAGGCTGTGACAGTAGGGGATTCAAGACGCTTGACGTATTAGTACCTGCCGCTCAAGTTCCTATCAAACGGTGACTTAGAAACAAGGTTTTCAAATTAATCGCTTACCAACGGGCCATTGCCAAGAATTGAGGTCAAAGTTCGTTTTTTATTCAAGTATTTCAGAGCCGGTCGATGCCAGATACGATTCAAGGATTAGAATTTGTTATTCTGGAGCTTGGTTAGTACTAAGGTGTATGTAAAAATGAACTCCTTTAGTTTTCCGACGATAGCAGCCAGGGATATGGCACGAATCGAAGAAACTGTGAAAATGACAGTAATAAGTATATACTCATTATTACATGCTATTACTAAGGTGTACTTATCCGATTCTTCAGTATTTGAAGAATTAGCTTCATAGCTTTACACTTCACGTAGCGAGAAAAACCTTGTATGACTTTTTATTAATTATTTGCTGAGGCAATTGAAGCAGTTTCAAAACCTAACTTTGTGGAGTCTAATATTATATAAGCATGTATTTACCTGCACTAACATTTTGTAAGGAAGTCTGTTAGTTTCCTAATCTCGAAGCATGCGAAAAAAAAGAGAGACGAACTTAACACAATAAACAGAATTTCTAACCGACTCGTGGGTTAAAAAATTGTAAAATTGATCGAGGCAATTGAAGAAATGAATTTCTAACTTTAACGAATCTGACTCCGTAAAGAACGAAGTGACGTGCTTTATTTGTTGGCAAAAACTAATTGACGATGTAGCAGTGCAAAGGAGTGACGAAAACCGGAGAAGAAAGGGAGACTATCGAACGATCGGTAGCAATACACCGAAGTCCCCACCGAAATCACAGGTTTGTGTCGAGAATAGCTTTGAATTGGCGAATGGAAATGCGGCAGGATGAGATGTATTATCGTGAAAACGCATTATTGAGATCTCTACGGGTGAATTAGCTTCCCTCAACGGTTTGCGATGCACGAAGCGTCTGGGTACGTTCCCGAACATCAGGGATTTCCTGTAGGTTAGTTTGACACGACGGAAAGTAGGTATCTCGGAATTTGGGATTGGAGCAGGAGTATTGCTGTCACTAGCCTAGGTTTAGACAACTTTATATCCATGATTGTAACAACTACTACCGTTTCACGTTATCGCGCGACTTTCTTAAAGCGTGAAACGCATTCTCGAATGATATCGTTTTGCTCGAAACCACGACGCTTCTTTCGCAAAGCAGAATAAACTTTCGAGCAATCGGAATCGAGTACTTGCCAAGTACATGTCAAACATGACGTGGTCAAGAGTCGTTGAAGGCGACAGTAGCCTTTGGGATATTTTTCCCAGGATCCCGAACCGTAGAACACACGCAAGGATCACGGGTGCCAGTCAGGTAGTACTCGCGATGTACTTGGGGAATACGCGTGGTCCTAAATCAGGGTTGATATCCTCGAAACAATTCGACCCTCCAAGGATGGTGTCCGGCGGCAGGCACCGGCCTGGTCTGGGTAGCACGGAAGAAGATTTAATTAAGCCGAGACCGATTTATCTCTCTGACAGCTAACCCCGTCCTTTCTACCCGGTCTTCCTCCTCTTTCGAATCCTCAGCCCCTCAGCCGCCACGACACGTTCTAGGTGCCTGGACTTACCCAAAGGGGGAGGTGGAACCCTTTCGCTCAACGTACGACTCGACAACACGTGTGTAGGTGTTGCTTCCTATCCTATCCGCATGCCCTTTTATTGATACACTCTAACTGGTCCCGGATGACGATAAAACGATCGATAAACCGATATTTCGGACGGTCGTTCGGATGCTTTCGTTTCGTTCGGAGAGAGTGGGCGACTACAGAGTTTGTGAAATTTGAGGGGATGTTTGGTCTGTTGCCTTTTTAGACCTGCACTCTGCGGAGTGTAGCAGGTGTGGGAATAGAATTTGTCGCTACTATCGGGAGACAGGAATAACTCTATGTATACCAACCAGTTAGAACGGTCAAAAATACTTGGAATATTTGGTGATTCCTTGCAAATAATCCAATCCAATAATCCAATCCAAATTTATTTTCTTTGTCGAAATGAATGTTACAGGTCAGAAATGCTTGCAACTGTTTCTTTAAAACTACCCACATACCGAATATATTTCCTCTGGTTTGAATGACCATGAAAAATATCAATAATCCATAGATTGTTCGCTTTTGCAAGAAATGTTTAACGACTTCGAGGCGAAGTGAGAAAAGTTGATCGATGGCGATCGCTGATCTCTAGCACCTGCTAGCGGTCTCCTACATGTATGATCCTCGTCTTCCGAACTATCTCTCTCCGTTTCTCTCTTGAGGACCGGTGGCAGCACCCTCCAGCAATTATTAATTAACGCTCCCCTCTCAAGGCATTAACGCGGCTAAGAGCAACCCCCTTTGCATCTCCGCCGTCCCTGTCGACCTCCCCCAACCCCTTGTCACCGGCTCAAAGCGCCATGAAGTAACGATACACCTTGGCTATGAAACGACACTGTGGAGAAGGTCCAACCTGGACGACTTTGTTCCACAAAGAGACGGAACACGTTACCTATGCGACACTCTGGACGTTCTAAGACGTGCAAACTTATTACCTGTCAACGCAGAACCTCTAACCTTCAGCGTCGTCTAATGTGTGAAGGAACCATAAGAATGTTTCAAGAAACAACATTAGCAGATCTTTGTCCTAAAATATTTTCGAATTTAAATATCACTGTTTATCTACTTAACCAGATTTCGAGATTCATTAATAATTATACTGCGGATCCTTATGGATTTGTAGAAAATTTGAATATGCAAGAAACTACAAAATGCAAACAATATGCAAGAGTATAAAAAAAATTGAAGGTAAAGTTCAATGCTATAATATTTGCAGAATAAAATAAATTCTTATATACGTACAATTTTTGTAGGCAAGTTCGCGAAGATTTTATTTTCTGCGGCATGTCCTTTAAGAAAAATATTCCGATATTTTGCAAGGATTGCAGCCAGGTTGAAAACTGTTACAACACAGTAAAATTTGAATCAACGTTCCCCGAAACATTCAAAGTTGGGTCTGATACAAAGAACCTAACTCCTACACATTTTTCTGAAATTATTTTTCAACGGAAGCATAAAGTTTATAATCACCGCTGCGAAATACTCCAAGCGTCGATTCCAAGCGAGCGATTCCTCCGAAGGTCGACGATCTTCGTCGCAAATTCCAGATCGTCGGTATGCTAACGAGTTTGATGACGTCTCGGTTAAACCATCACGCAAGAAAGCTCACAAGGCAAGCGAAACGTCAGAGAGTCCATGTAGAGGGGACTCGAAACGAGCGTCCGCGGCGAGCCAACGAGGAACACGTGAATCTAGCACAACACGCGACTCCTGCGACACACGGGATAGCATCCTGGTCGAGTGTAGGGTGGTTTGGGTCCTGGCGGTCCACGTAGCGGGATAAGGATTTATAGTTTAATATCTCGGCCGGCTGGGTCGTCGTCACATTTTCAACCCCCGAGAGAAACTATACACGCAAACTACCCTCACCCCAGGCCACCCCTTTTACGGATTCTCCTAGGCCCCGAGACACCCACACTCGTACGCGCACACCAGCTAGCTTCCGCTTCTGTGTGACTCCTTTCTGGTCGAGGTACTGTCGAGGATTACCGAGTCAGGATTCCAAGCAAGATTTGTTTCAGTTTGATGGGGCCGTTTAGACGTGTAAATGCGCTCGTTAGATTGGAAACGTGTGTTCGGGATCGATGTTTGGTTATGGAAAGGCGAAGGCATTCGGAGGTTGTTCCGATGATAGAGAACTCTTAGAGATAAAAAGAGAAACGCTCAGGAAAACGGTTTACTCGAGCTTCGGCGCTATTAGATGACACGGAAAATATACGGTTTACATAAAAGAATCTTCTCATAACGAATATTCATATAATGGAGGTCCTATCGTTCTTAAATCCTGATTCAAAGCTTATCTTAAAAACGATGAAGAGTTGTTGAGAATCTGTATGCATGACAGATGTGGAATATTCTTGAAGAATGGCTGTAGCCTTTCAGAATTCAACTCTCCAAATCTTGGTCCAACTTCCAATACTTAAGAGATCCTAAACCCTTGTTTGCATATTATCCCAACATAATCCTCAAAATCGTTTGTCGATATTTGAATACTTTTTGTTTATAATGGGTGTCCTTCCTAAACATCAATTAGCAGTTTAACTACTATCAATTTCAAACTCAAAGATGAATTGTGATGGAAAGTCGCGTGCAAGGGAAAACGAGGAAAATATATTCGTGTACATCTGAATTAAAAGTTTGACCGTGTCGGTCGACCGCTCGTCGATGGAACTCGGTTCTCGCGATGCTTTGAAATTCAATGGATCAAAATTCCCACGCGGAATTAATCGAGCTTGTAAACGATTTGATCGAGCATGCGTTCCTTCTATATTTTCAGCGAAACACTGCGATCACGTTCGATTAATGCATGTACTTTAGTTGTTGACATTCTGTTGTACACATAAAATCAAAATCCTGTGCATTTTGTATGTTAATGAATTGTTTCAAATTATCGCTGAATTTCAGCGGTACTGCATTCGACTGAAACAAATGTAAAGTAAATGATTCTGCAGTTGATTTTTATCCATTAATTTTAGATCAGCGTTCAAAAAATTACTGGTCTGACATCGACGGTCACATTCTACTTTACCAGATCCAAAAGTTGTAATTCATATCTAGTTCAAATTAGACGTCTGTAGACTCGATTAGAATATTATTAGTTCGCGGATAAACGTTACTTTTACTTTCAATATTTATTACCGTGCTAAGCAAATCGAACGTTTCATTGAAACAAAGCAAACGAAAACACCAAGGTGATTTTGAAATATCTTCTGCTTTGATAGACCCATACTATATCACCGAAGACACCCCGTATATCGAAGTGAACCGTATCGAATGCAAAGTTATTTCAAAAGGGAAGGAATGATCCTCCTTGTGGACATTTTCATTTAAATCTACCACGCGCATCGTGCACCCTTTCGATCTACCCTCTATTGGCCAAATCTCTCGCAGCACACGCACGTCATTACGGCTTGCTCGGACTATCGATACGTAGCCTATGCTGGACGCTAGTGCGTGGATCGTGTTAAGCGAATAAAAAGCCTATTGCTACAGAATGGCGGAAGAAACGTTCGTGACGAAGTGGTTCGCTTCTGAATTCAGGATTCGGAAAGGATTTCAAGCTGCAGGTGTGCTCAAATAGAACCACTAGTCGAGGAACATTTGTCCGTGAAAAAACGAAGAACAAATTGCAGTGACGCGATCAGAAATTTTAGATGAGAAGAGCCAAATTTGTATTATTGTTTATTAAAAGCAAACAAGAAAGCAGGGATCAAGATGAAAGATATTTCCATGTTTATATTTATGAACGCTCTTTAACGTAGTTCTACGTTCGGTAAATATTTATACAAAATATTTCAGCTCCTTCGTGGGAAACGGAATAACCTTCTTCTTTGTCCCATGTTTGGTTGCGTTATTGATAGAGTAACTTGTAAAAATTAAATGAAAATGAAAATTTGTTAGTATTATTGATTTTTCCTTAATGAACTCTGTCCCTGAATCTCTGATTCTGTATAGTTCTATTCTGTGAATAGAGCTGAACAAAAACTTGGAGTGTTCACAAAACAATGAGAAATTTCGAAATGATAAAATGTTGAAAACAATGAAAAAAAGATCACATTGAAAATTGATAAGTTAGGATTCCATTTATTTCAGTCGAAAATTATTGTTCATGAATGAAGAACATGGCGGTGCATGTGTTAAATATTATCACCCGGATTTCCATCGACACAGACTTTCCGCCCGCGCAGCGTAGGAGTTGAAACATTTAGGTGCCGGAAGCGAGGCTCTCGTCGACGGTATAATCTCACCGGACGTTCCTAAGACTCGCAAGAGTGCCGCAGGACGGTTCGGTAGGGTGGCCATCTGCGGATATTAAAGGAAATGGCGGTATGATTAGTCGAATACGTGCGCTGGTTTCGGTTTAAGGAATACAGGCTACGCGTTTGTCCTCGATATAATTTTCCCTATTCCACGAAATATTACGACCTTCCCTTTTGATGACTCGAACGTCACTTTCAGTATCTTGATCTACGTTGATCTGTATCTTACTCCACGAACAGGAAACTAGAAGGACTGCGATATTTTGAATAAATGTACAGCCAGCGAATATGAAAAGTTAGGCGACAGAGAAACCATGGAATCGCGACATCGCAATCCTGGACATTGTCGGAACCGCAAATGACCAACCGGCTGCGTAACTGCTCGGGCTCTCGTGTTCTCGGGGGGAGGGGATTGTTTGCTTGATTTAGGGGTTGAACGCCGCGCGTTTCTCCGCCCGAGAAACAAGCCTTTCTTCCACCCCGTCAGATGGAACGTTATGTCGTATAAAAACACTGTCTACAATGTCCAGTAAAAGCGTTCAGGTCGCTAATAAATTCTTATTATGACCCTGGGTATAAGATTCGAGGGTCGAAATGACCTAGTGCAAACGAGACCCGATTCTAACCATATATCCTAAAAAAAAATATTTCAAAGAAATATCACCGAAGAAGTTTATGATGGATATATGAGCCTTTCGCTATAAAAATGATACAAATGCATTTCTTGAGAAAAATTATGTTTTCGCAAGCACTGAAAAAGATATTCCTTTCAAATAATTTCTCCCAGATCATACCCTTAATTTAAAAAGATTGCATCACGGTGTTATAAAACATTAGAAACTAAATAATATTTCTTATTTAACATTTCCTTAATATCTCTTGTGATTTCAGAAATATTAGCAAAAATATATGAATGTTTTCAATTTCTGACTGAAGCTTAGGATTCACATTTTGTTCATGGCTCTCTAGAAACACGGAGAGAAGCATATCGTCGTATAAACATTTCGGTTATTTACATACGGATAAGTTCACTCCCACTCCCCTCCGTTGGTTTGTCTTATAATATTAATAAGGGTAGTTTCCGCCCTGGCGTGCTGCGGAATCGTGGAAGGGGTCAGGCAAGAGCTATGCCCGCTATGTCCGGCAAGGGTGGTATGTTGTAGATAGTCCTCGGCGTAGGCCCTGAGGGATGAAGTCTGGACCTTGTTAGAACGAGAATGCTAATTTATTAGGGCGCGTTGGGGAACGGGAAATGCTCGTGCCTGCGATTTTCGAATGCTTGTTAGAAAGAAAATTATCGGATTCTCACTCCTGAAATGTTCAAATTTAACGGCAGGTGGTTAGAAGGACATACCATTCTATGATAATAGGAAATCAATGGTGACCGAAAGGAACACCGGAGAAGTGACGACGACCAGAAATAATAATACAGTCTCGATCGATTAAAAGTTCATAGACAGTTCAGACAAGATAACTCAAATTTATAATTTCATTGTGATCGAACCATTCATTTATGTTTTGAACCCTTTTACACTGATGGAAAGAACAGTTCATAAGCAAATTAAAAAGCGTATGTTAAAAAATACCTGGATCACAGCCAATATACTTTACACGTCTATTTCATCCCTTCATTCTAGATGGGTTACACTCGCATAAGCAGCAAACTCAAACAAACAGAGTGAATGAACAAGCCGCGTTGAAGCAGTGATTTCTAAAAATAGTAATATCGTCCAAAACGATCAAACAATCTTACACCATTGGATCAAAAGAGGATGCTGGCGTCTGACAATAAAAAGTGTGGCATATCCGGGCAACCAAATAGACGTGCAAACAAATGCATAAAGAGAACAGGGCTTCCAAATCGGCCATCCAATTCCGCTCAAACCTTCCCGAACGGTTTGAAACGACGCGACGCAGGTAACCGGGGCGAGATGCTCGATTAAAACTACCGTCTAGTGTTTAATTCCTTCCAGAAGGCAGGGTCTTCTAACGAGCAAAAACGAGCCGGCCGCGCCGTACCAGATACGCATAAAAACAGTATCAGCGAACAATCGTAAAAGAACCGGCTGAGACTAGCCATGAACGGCGAGAGGGTGGAAGAGGCGGGAACCGGTTGGAAAAAAAAAAAGGTAAGAAGCCGCGATCAATGCTGATGGCCAGGATATCGGGAGTTATACTTTTAATAAAGAGGTATCCGGCTATCCGACACTAGTATTCACCACCATCAGCAGCCTCAGCATCGCCAACGCCGATCCGTGTGCCTTGGACCAGGGGGTTGGCGGAGGCGGGGGATGCGCGAGCGCCACACGTGTCTTGAGGGTGGTAATTACGCGGCATCTGCAGCCAGCCCACACCACCCTGCCGTCCGCCAGTTCTGCCTCCACCTCCGACTTACTCCACAACCTTAGGTGGGCTGGTGGGTGGATTTGGGAGGGGGTTAGGGATGAGGCAAAGGGGTGGCGAGGGATGGGTGGCCACAGTATTGATTTTGTCCAAGACAGCCGACGCCGCCGCCGCCGACGCCGCGGCCAACCAGACCCACCTCTGGTGGTACCCACTCGGCTACAACACCAATCCCCTCCCCCACATTCCACCCTGACTCCTCTCTCTCATACTCTCGCTCTCTCTCTCTCTTTCTCTCTTTCTCTCTCTCTTTCTCTCTCTTTCTCTCTCTTTCTCTCTCTTTCTCTCTCTCTCTCTCTCTCTCTCACTCTCTCTCTCTCTCACACACACACACACTCTCTCTCTCTCTCTCTTTCTCTCTCTCTCTCTCTGACTCGCGCACTACTTCGCCTTCGAGCCACCCTCAATCCGCTGTCTCTGTCTTCCTAGGTGAGTGCACTCCTATGCGTATGTATCTGCTCTAACCTCCGTGTTCACACTGGCTGCTAGATAAGATGCTTGCCAAACTTTACTTCGTCAAGCTCTTTCATTGGCATCTCGTCACCTCGGAACAGTCGATGTCGATCGCGGTATATCGTCATTGATCATCGAACGATGTTAATCTCGTTAAACGCGGTGCTCGTTTAACGGTTGGACTTTCTTTTTTAAATTGCAAACCCAATATGTTACCAAGATACTTTGGTGGATGAAAGTTTGCAGTTGGACTAATTTGATTTTGTCACCATTCAATACGGCGAAAATATACAGCGAGGAGCATGACTTTGACGTGTCAGGAACATCGGGATTAGATTTTTTTTTAACTGAAAATATTACGTAGAAAGTACAAACTGATGTTCTTTATTTTGTTCCATCTAGTCATAATCATGAGTATGCTATCACTCTCGCATCATATCCTCTTATGATTAAGGATTTATTTAGCATTGCAGGAAAGCGGGACTGATGAATCCTTTCAGAATTTCATTACACTGTTTCAACCGATGATGCTCGAGAGATTTCATTTCCCTAGGCAATATCAATGCCCAAGGCATAATCATCGTACACCAAGTGCAGCATATTTTCTTAAAAATAGGAAACGCGTTCGTATGATTAAAATTCTTCTGGCGAAATAGGAAGGATGAAGAGGAGAAGGGTGAATGGAAACTGACGAGTGTCTTCAGAATTCACAATCCCTCCGCCCTTGGTCCAAGTAACGATAGTTTAGAAACTTGACGATGCTTGGGCGACAGGGCAGCGTGAGAGCCACGACATCTGGACGGTAGTTAAAATGCATGTAGTCCGCCGAGAGTCTCGTATTCAAATACAGGATCAGTCCTTCTTCGACCTCTCCGTAACTGATCCCGATCCCGATCTCGATCCCGTGTGCCTCAGGAGAAGAAGAACTTTTCGTCTTGTTGGGAGGGTTCCAGGATCCGTCGCCTCGACTTGGATTTTCCCACACGGGTCTAGCGTAACCCGTCTCCGCTCGTTGTTTGGCCTCTGGATACCGACAAATGCGACAGCTAGACCCTCTGAAATGTGAAAATTGAAGTTACTCGAAACCTGGACGCGCTTAACAAATTGTTTTGCGTGTACAGAGAATCTCGAAGGTGCAGCCTTTGTTTCATAACTGGGATAATTTAATAAAAATGAGAACTGATTTTTAATTATATTCGGTAATGCTAGGCTAATAAAAAAAAAAAAAAGAGAGAGAATTCAATCCATAAAGGAACTCAAAGGTGTGTAACTTTTTTGATTTGAAAATTCCAAAAATGTATTCTCAATGTCACGTAGTCTTGAACGGAATGAATTGAAAGAATCACCAGATAAATTTTAAAACACCTAAAATATTCTCAAAGTTAAACAAAAATTAAATAAATTCTTCTGTGTAAATTACATTCACGAAAAACACTTGACATGTGACTTTCAATGTGATTTTCTCCCTTAATAAATCGAAGAATATTCAAGTTTTCTTCGTCGAATATTTGAATCACCGAAGTGTTCGAACGTTCGAGTACAGGAAAATTCGACAAGTATTCTCAGCCCTACTGGACACGCGGCGAGCGAGGCTTGGAAAAGGGGAAATGAAGAAAAGCACCGATGGCTGTTTCGCCGGGGCGTTTTTATCGGCAATTCCGACTTTATCCCATCCGGTGTGCCCATTCTCTTCTTACCATTCGATATTGTATTCATAGCGAAGCGCTAAGAGACAGAGATATCGGAGTGATTCACGAGCGCGGAACCGACGGAATTCATATTAGGAGAAAAATGTCACCGGTCCCTCCTTTCTGTTGCTCACCACCCTCCCGGAACTAACTGTCCCGATGTCCAGTGCTAGCCACCGTTTCCCTTGTCCCTCGCTACATAGATTTCCGCGATATCGGGCCATATCGATTGTCCACCGTTCTTGTGGAATAAAATAATAAACAGAAGCTCGTGGCGGCGGTGAATACTCGCGTTTGACGTTTTGATAAATTCCTTCGAAAGTGTAGCTTGCATCGCGTATTGGTACACAGTTAACGATTTCGTGTCCTTGCGTGTAAAAATCCATTGATGAACGTTTTCTGTTGATTATTTTACACAATTGTTACGTAAGCTTAATCAAAGTTTAATATGTTATCAAATCTCAGTAAACTATTTGTGTTGAAATAGTGTAAAGTTATAAATATAGCACATTTTTAGTGAAGAACGTGTATATATTTTTTGTATTTTAATAACATACCATATAACATTCGTAATTTGAAAAATTTCTCAATTGATTTCTTGCATGTATACAAAAGTTATAAGTATCGTAAAGAATATAGAAATTTACTTCCTCCGGAACCCATTCTCGTACAATGGTGTCATACGTGTGATACTATGGTTAGGGACATAAACACGTCTCACATGTGTATAATTTCTCGCTCGATACGGAATGTTTGAAAAAAGGAAAATTAATCTCTGTAATCGGAAGATAAACAAGAATCGTTTCCGGATAAGATTTTTTAACGCGAAAGGTCTGATTTACCCCATAACAAGAATACCTAAGCACGCGACGATCGAGAGCCGAGACAGTGACAGAGGTTGACGATCCGCTTGGCGAACAAAGGCACGAACTGAATTAAACAGAAACGCCGTTGGTATAACTCGAACGAGGTACCCGGCCACGATTTCGCGAAGTAAACGAAACATAAATGTCCTCCGGGCTTTCAGTCTCATCGAGTTGTTGTCACGCGGGAGGAGTTCATGAGGAATAAAGAGGATCACGCGATCCAGATAAAAGAGCGAGGCTCGCGGAGACCGGATCCACGGGACCCTCGCATGTATCCAGCTTAGCCGAGACCGCAGTTTAAGGAGCTTTAGCTTTCGTTTAATCCAGAGTGAGTAAAAACGAGATGAAGCGATCCAGCCCTGCAGTCACCCCTGACCCTTGATTCGCGGGAAAATCCCTCTCATTCCGTGACGCCAGCGCTGGGGGATCAGGCCGGAAGTTGACAGCGCTCTCCATCGCGCGCGTTTCCTTAATCATTTTTCTTCTCGGTTGTTCGCTTGGTAAACCTGAGGGTGCCACGAAGTCGTTCACGGATTTGGACGAACTGAGAAGTTGGGAAGTTGCTTGCTTGTCGCTGGACGAGGATTGGACATCAGGTGCGGTAATTGGAATTACGAAAACTCTCTTGCTCTTTGCAACATCGAGTTTTGTATCATTTGGTCATTGATAAGCTTCATTAGGGAGAAGAGATTCCAGTGTAATGGAGTAAAGGCCTAAGTACTCTCGAGCACGACAGTGCTACATTACAGTGTAAAACATTGATATCACAGCAAAGTCATATTCCCCATCATTGTTTAAATGACAAATCTTGTTAATAATTAATGTAACTATTGTTAGAAATTGATATTTAGTTGGTCCAATCAATAGATATTAAATACAGACAAATTTCTCACAATTACGTTTTCTCAACTTTTCGTGCTCAGCAATGTTACTTTCTCGAAAAACATTGGTATAATAATCTGACAATTTAAAATGCATTAAATATGTACATCCCCGAATCGATTGAATATTCACTATGCATATAGTAACGTTCAGTCTTCGATTAAATATTAATAAGAGTCACGGTTCGGAATAAGTATTCATCGAACGCAGTAATCGTGAGAAATGTTTCGATATCGTTATATCTGTTATAGTTGGAGTAACTGAAAATTAATTTCTGACGATAGTTATTACGTTAGTTATTAACAATATTTGTTTAGTAAAACTCGAAAGAAACAGTTCTAAAGAACATATTGTATCATCATCTAATCTCGAACATCTCCAAGGAAGTAACCCGATGTCCTCCACCGCAACGCTCGAAAGATCAACAAACAAGTTCGCGGTCCTCGAGTCGTAGCTGATTGATCGCGAACGAAAATGCGCGGAGGGTGTAAGCGCTCCTCGAATATTCCGTGACATGACGGCTCGCGTCGTGTTTTCTCCTCAATTACGTCAATCCACTCACGAGCCCCCCGCGTAACGGAGCGACTACTCGAACCCGAAGCCCTCTGGTTCGGTCCTTAATCGGTCAAGTGATCGTAGACTCCGCCCGACAACCGACTACTGCCTGTCCGCTAACCGACAGAGAGACCAGAGACGCAGCGAGAGAAAGACAGCGGAACGACGGCAAGGGGTGAGGCCTGGAGGAGAGGCAGAAAGAGAGAGAGAGGTCAGGAGAAATGGCTAATTCCGGATATTTATGTAGGGGGTAAAGTAGGGGTTGTTACGGGCCTCGAGATCGCCGCTATAACCCTGGAGAGCCAGAAGCGACCAACTGACCAGAAAATTAACCCTCCAGTCGATCGGACGGAGCCGGACCGCCGGAACAGGCCGATACCTTGACTCGCGTCAAGCCTTCGTTGGACGGCTCTTTTTTTTCCCCACTTTCCATGAATTTTCTCCCTTTGAATTATCGACCACCGTCCCCTCACCCCTTCCACTTGGCCCGCGGGGGTTTCTTCAATCCGGCTATCATGAAATCGTTTGTCCGGCGAAGCAAAGCGCTCAGCTGTCCCTTCGGCGAACGAGGACCTCGGTTTAAAGTAATCTCGGGTCGAACGCCACGGTCCCAAGTTTAAGGGCTCAAGTCCTTCGGATCAGTGACTCTGTTTAGAACTTTCAAAGCCTAGTTGTAACGAGAGCGGAAGAGATGCGATGTTTCAACTGATACTCGATGGAATAACGTAATAGAGCGACATTATACAAGTTTCTTCCATCGTTAGAAAAGTTTCTAGAGCAGACTGTCGGAAGACTTGCCGTTGAGGTTTGGTAACTTGGTGAAAAGTCAAGGTCGATTTTCTTGAAAACAAAGCCTCGCATGAACAATTGTTATTCCATATTTTCGATTTATTTTTTCGTGAATCACCCCCTTTTCGCTCGTACCACCAGTCACCGAACACCCTGTAGAAAACAAGAGTAATCTTGTTTGTAATTGATCGAGACCAGAACTTTACTTGCTTCGATGAAGTGTAAAAATGGAGAGGCCTTGTCTTTTCATTCTCTTTCTTGATCGGCTTACGGTGGGTTCGTTAGAACAAGAACCCTCACCAGTGGTACTGGTACAAATAATCATGTTATTTGGCGCCCGTTCGTCGTTTTACGAATCTATCAACTTCGTGTGGAGTCAGGTTCGGCCCTTACGCACAAGTACTGACCCTTGGAATACGTAAGAGGAATAATATTATTCGATGAGTCGTAAAATTTAAACAGAACGATAAGTCAGATTTCACATTTGTTTTTCATTCCGGAGAGATATAAGATGGTAATTTCTCTCGGGTCTTGGACGACTCAAGTGCAGACCGAGAGTTAAGAAAACATGAGAATTCCATTTGCCGCAATGGGAACCGTGTGTTGGGAATAAAGAAACCTCGCTTGGCGTTAATCGCGACCAGAGAGCGCGAATCAGGTTGATCGCACAGATAACCCGACGTGCACCAACACGACCGTGCCAGCCGGCGTCCCCTAATAAAAGTCAACAAAAGACTAACGATTCATTCGACTAATGGAAAAGTCCGAAAACAGAGGCGCATCCGACCTCCCCCGCCCACGTTTTCGCCCCCTCGCCCTTGTCGCGTATCTACCGCTCATAATTAAGCAGACTTTTAGCAGATTAGATCCGCGATTTCGCGCACGGCTCGCTTGGCCGCTTCGTAAGTCGTCGCTGCGACCATTGGGGATTCTTTTTCAGTCCACGAAAAATACTGCACGAGATTGTTCCGTTCTCTTCTCACGGTGGACGTCTTGTCTTACGTTGTTCCTTTCTTGCGAGACGGAAAGTGTTTCGCGAAATCGGATGAGGAATCGGATGTACTCGTTTCGTTCAGATTGGAACGTTTTTGCTGGCAAGTATATTAGACTAGCAGAATAAGTGAAATGGGGTTTCCTTTTGTAATGGTAACAAATTAGCGTCAGCAGTCACTACGTAACTAAGAATATTGTATGTATTAACTTCTTTCGTTAAATTTTATTTAACACGGACGTTATTATAGAACTGTTCAGTAGCTCTATACAAGTTGGAGCACTTATCAAGGGAACAGTTAAATGTCTTCATTATTTATGGTTTCATGAACAAAATCTATAGAGCAAAATTACACTGTATGAAGGAGCATATTTTATGGTGGAACCATTTTTTACTCGAAATCATTACTTGAAGAGATTTCAAGGGTAACACTCCCTTAAAAGAATCGTAGGTTTCACACAGTTCTAACCTATGTCACTCGAAAAGCGAACTTCTGAAACAAGGATAATGAATTCAGTGTCTAATCAACGAACATTCTCCCGTTGCTCTTCTTCCCACTGTGAAACGTGGCCGCGAATCAGAAGCTCGATAAAAGTCTGCGACCGTCTAAAACGGACTTAGCACCCCGTTCGTAGAATGGTCTTCGCCAAGAAACTTCACCCCGGCTTCGAGAATTAATTATCGTTCTTTCCGCGGGACCCTTCAAGTGAAGGGCATGCAAGGACAAGGGTTGCTCTTCTCCAGGACGAATCGCGAAATCTGGATTAGGTGAGCTTAATCCGTTCGACTTGCCGAAGGAAGACGGTGAACGGAAGGGAAAAAAAATTCCTTGCACCCTCTTAATCTGTCCTCGAGCCGGCTGAGTAACGTAAGCCCCTTGTCGGCATATTGCGACGATTCGCGGCTATAAAAACTCACGAGAAAGGGGTGGCGCGAGGGAGTTGCAGAAACGAAAGGGGTTGTCGGGTCGCCCGAGTGACAAATGGTTCGGAATAATACCAGCCAGCCGAACGGGCCGGCACCCAACGTTCAACATCCGGCACTGGTTCCCCTCAAGCTCACCTCGGAGGAACCGTGGCTGGCCCTAGAGGGGCTTTATTCTGACAATATCGTTAAACGATCTTCTTTGTTTTCGTTCCTTTTAAACGACCATGGAGGAGCCGCGAGATCGATCAACGAATCGTCTCGATGAGTTCCGATCACCTTCGGCCTCGGATTCCCAAGAAATCGGAAGAGGATCCTGAGGAGTATTGGATGTTTCCGACATTAGAGTTGAAGGGAACGAAGATAGGGACTGTACACCATTCTTTTTATTTTTATTTTTCAGGTTGCTAGGAATACATTTTTGGTGTAGATTCCAGGAACTACCCCCTACTTTTCCTGAATGACTGAATTTCTCGTTTTAGAGTACTTTTATGTTAAGTTTAAACGTGGTTTTGTTTATTGTGAATTACCTAAATACACATCCTAAACAAACAAAAAAATGGTCGAGTCTACTCCCCTTTTCCTATTATGTAGTTTTGAGAAAATGAGTCTGGAGGATTGGATCAATGTAATAGCCCTCGTGAATTCTGTGGGATTTAGGCAAGTGATTTGGGAAGAGGGAATATGGGAACTAGTTCTGAGGAATTCTATTGGCTTTTGGCCATTGATCCAAAGGGAAAGCGTGTTTGGACGACGACTGATGAACTCTCTTGATTCATTGGAACTAATCTGTGAGGAATGGATGTACAAATGAACTGATTCTGAGGAATGCTGGTGATTTCTTGGAACTGATTTAAGCTATGTAGGCGTATGAACTGTATCTAGAGAGTTTTATTCAATCTTGCCAAAAAGGCAATCTTGCTAGGAATGTAAATGTGTTAGTACTTACTATGATCGGTGTATTGTATTTTCAGAGAAAGAACTTACAAAGAAACACGGGTGACTGTTGCACTCCGATTTTTATGAAGCTTTGTGCACTTGTTTGTGGGACCTTTATATGACTTGCGCCATTTTCACGTGCCATTTTTGCGTTTCAAGGAAGAAACTACCCCCTTTTGTCTGAACCACCCGGTTTACTTATGCGGTTGTAACACGAAAGTGATTAGAGATAATCCCCCGAATTGTTTTTAGTAAATTTACCCATCGTCCGATAGAAACTCAACTGCAAGAAGACCCCGGCACATTTTTAACACCCTCCTCCACACGGATTGGAAGCGACCACGCGCGATCCAAGAGAAACGCGTTCTTCCGCTCGAAGATGGCGTGTATTTGGGCGTCCCTTCTCGAAAGCTTTGCGCGAGCCATTAAGCAGAATCGTTTGGCTAACCGAGACAAAAATCCGGCGACGATATTTTTTTATTCCACGTCCACCCCCATCGCCCCACCGCCATCTCCTCGCAGCGATTCAGCCCCGAGCAGATCGGAGGGTGGTCGAATTCCGTGCGTGCCAGCACGGACAAAAGACAAACGCCGTAGCCGTCTTTCGTTTGTTTCAAGCGTCATTTGTTTGGCGGACTGGATGGGCTTCTGGTACGGTTGTCTTTGGTCGCCCGCGCCCGCGCCCGTTCGAACGGGGTGGGCATGGGGTGGCGCGTGTTCTCTGGGGGAAAGGATGCGGGAGATATGGGGTTGCATGGTTAGAAAGGCCACATTTGAATGCCACCGGAAAGGGGCTGAGCGCTCTTTCATCTCCGCTTTGTCGTGCCACCTACGGACCGGCCTGTGCTACCGAAAACACTTCGGGCACGACGGGACCTTAAACTTTTCCAGAGACGCATCCACCCGCGGAAACTGTTTCCCATTCAGAAATTTTCGTTAATAACTTCCGTCGCGTCTCTGAAAACTGAAAGAAGGGAACAATGTAGAAAAGTAGCCATTTTTGGCACTCGTTGGAGGAAAAAAAATGTTCACGTGTAGGGCATACATTTAGGTTGGAGAAGGAAAAGCTAGTTGTTACACGGACAATTTTTTTACGTTATAGACAGTACTTATTCTGAACCATGATACTCGTTAATATTTAATCGAAGATCGAATGTTACTATTAGAAGGTAACATTTCCGGACATGAAAAGTTGAGAATCAAATTTAAGTAAGTAATCGTGAGGTATTTTTCTATGTTTTAATATCTATTGATTGGAACAATTAAAACTTAATATCTCCGACATAAGTAAACATTTGGGATGCATATAATTATCATTCAGTGGTATGCATGTTTCGAAGTTTTTCGAGATCAAGATCGAGATCGTAGAAATCTCGTCTCGTCTCGTCTCGTGCGCATCACTACATATCAAACTTATGTTCAGATTAGTTGTGTAATTAAAGAGGTCATTAAGGAATACTGGCGCAATGGAGTTGTGAATGGAAGTCAAGCGAACGATACGCGTCTATTAATAATTAGTTATACCTTGTTTTTTGGAATAATATTTACGTTTTCTGATGAAATGGACATTCTATTATTGATTTATAATGTCCGTAAACACACTTGGAATAACACACTGTGCGTCCCATCGCTCAGTTCGCTCGAGTTACGGTCGAGGAGCATCGCCGACTGTTCGAAAAGAAGATGAGGAGACGGAAGCAAAAGAGCGATTCGAGCCGAGGGGGTTTCTTTCATCAGAAAATAATTAAGGTTTTCTATGGAGATGATGGATTCGGCGGACCTGCCGTTCGCTCAGTCAACGTCAGAGGTTGACAATAGGTTCAATGGATGGAGCGCTCCTTTATTTAAAGTAGCTTTGTGTCCTCTCCGACCTCTTCTTCCCCTTCGTCCAGTCAAATCTCGATCGTCCATTCTATCACCTCCCACCCCCTTCCGAAGAATCGAGTTTCTTTAACGGCGGTCTCGAGAAGTTAATGAAAAATCGGCGATGCGCCGAGAAAAGGATGACTGAAAAATATTTTTTCAATGTCTGTCCCGATTCGATCACATTCGACGTTCGTCCGGCATCTATAAGACATTCCAGGCTTCTTCTTCGAATGTTATGGGTATTGCACTTTCAGCTAACGGAATCGTCGCTCTCTGGCAAATGAAACTCTAATCTTTGCAGTATCAACAACAATTGTTTCCTCACCTCGTAAATTTAGATTCCTGTCATTCTCAACTTCTTCTGCAAGGAAAACACTTCAAGGACATCAGTTGAATCAATGCAGTGCATTCGACATCGAGTGAAAAAATTTCGTTACGTTGTATGACAGTTAAGACGTCAGCGTCGATTTCCTCCTCGCCGGGACGCAGCGAAACGATGATCGTTCGCAAGGGTGAACAGAGACACCGTTTACAACCGCCCTTCTCCCTTTCTTTCAATACCTTAATGTCAGCCAGCGTTACGAGCCTTTGTCTCCGAGTCACTCCCTCCCCTCCGCCCCTGTCGCCGGTGCAAAGGGGTTTTCACCGCCGCTTGAATCCTACTCGAGGATGAAGCTTTATTTAGCAGATGATATTTACGACTTCCAATCCTGCGAGACCCTCCCAACTTTTATATTGTCTTTGGCAAAGTTCGCCGCTGTTGCCCGGACCGTTTTCCTCCCTTCTTTCGTCGAGCTGGATTCGTGCGCCGGCAGCGAAGATGCTCCTGACGATTCGAAAGGTGCACGAGAGACGTTGACTGGGAACGCAAATCGCAGTTTTGGGAAGACCCAAAAAGTCCATGGCATTGGAATCTTCTTTTAACGCGTGCGTTTCTAGGTTAAAACTTCACTTTTTACCTTTAAACTAAAAAACACTTTATTACTTATTCTAATCTTCGTCTTAAATTTTAAGAACTCGAATAACACTTTGTCAATTATTCTGTGTTTCTTCGTGCGTTTTAAGGATTACCGGATCCCTTTATTCGTCATTTTAAGTTTCTTCTTTTCTCTTGACCGGAAATTACTTGAAAATTCGCAAAGTCCAGATAAAATTTCAACGTCATCCGATACTTCCCTCTATTAAACATTTCGAGCAGTCAGCTTGAAAACAAATACGCGTACATGTCTGTCTTATCGTCGAGCCACCCTTCGTTCGAGATTGTCATCCGGGCTACGAGCAGCTGTAAACACCAGCGGCAAACATAATATAACGAACGCTCCAGGCTATGCGTGAAACAAACCTTCTCTCTTATAGTTATTCCTGCGTAGACGTTAATCCTTGCCGAAGAAATTTTTTGAATAGACGTCGAACAAGTACCGCAAAATCGCTAAAGAAGAGATTTAATAACAGTAACGTATATTATTTTGTTTGATCTGTAATATCATCGATAATATAAAGAACACAGGTTGCGAACTATTAAGTACAATGCACTTTTGGCCTGCCTTTGAGATCTTATTCAAAAAACAAATTATTTATATTACAATCTGAAAGGTTTAAAACGATCTATTATAAACGATACAAGTGCTAATTAAATAACAATGTAACATAAATATAATATAAATTTATGCAAAGAATGAATACAACATTTTGTACTACGCACATCACACTTCAGAATAAAAATATTGTCAATCTCAATAGGTAAATTATTTTGTATTAGACAATAATCCAAGATGCAGGAACACTATGACATACACAGAGTCAATGTCACAAGTCATATCCGAAACCTAAAAGCTCCGATAGTTTATTCAGGACGAAAAAAAAAATAAATTTTGGCTGGCGTGTGGTGAGCAAGTAGTACAGACTGAACACGACGCTACATCGCATCGTCCGGCGTAAAAACGAAAACCGGCGCACGCTAAATCAAAAACAATCGAAACGCGCAGAACTTTAACGTACGCAAACTTTCAACGACTGCCATCGATTTTATCCGATGGTAACGCGACGTGGCTGCTCGATCCTTTTCTTCCCAAAAACACCGAGGACAGACTCCAACCTCCGATAAATTATACGTCGATAAATTAACGTCGTGCCCGTCGATAAAAATCGAAGATGCAAACCGACCACCCCGACGGTAACAGCGATTCATTTTTCATCGACCTAACCGAATTTGTCGAACTCGGACCCGCGCCAAGGGTGGGATCTAATTTTAGGGCCATTACGATGTATACGAGCCTTTCTTACCCTCCCAGACCGATGGCCGTGAACTATCATTTGTACGAATTACATCACCCCAGCCCTTATATTGGAGATCGTTTATTATTATTAGCATCGAACCCAAGGTTCCGTGATACTACCTCGAAAGGATGCTCGATTAATCCTTCGTAGATTCCACGGAAGATGTTGCGACGTTGCCCCACTGTTCGCTGCATAATGCAATTGGCCACGAGACCGTTTCAGGGGAATGCTCCAGTCAGTGTTCAGACAATGAAGAACGGAATTGAATCGTGGCAAAGAAACGAAAATCACTGATGAGTTTTCTATTCCGATCCGCGGTAACTCACCGCTTTCAAGTTGCGAAACCACCAATCCACCAACAATCGGGATAGAAAAATTACATATTAATTATATTTAAATGTAATAGTTAAATGTATAATAATAGAATACTATGGAATGTTTTGAAATTGGTAACCACTACTTTCTGTACATTTTTGAAATCCATTTCTTAAAGAAATAATACCTACCATTAATCCTGTGTAAAAATTGTCACTTGGAATCAGGGAATAATTGTATTTCTCGACGACCAGGATACACTATTTTTGGCTCGGCCGCAATCCCAGAATTCACCTCTTCCTGTCACGAATTAAGACTCCACGGATTCGAAATATCCGCGAGACAGGTGTAGCTGATCAAAGTGGTGGGAGAGAGAGAGAGAGAGAGAGAGAGAGAGAGAGAGAGAGAGAGAGAGAGAGAGAGAGAGAGAGAGAGGGTTGGGGGCCGCAAATTATTTAAAGCTGGCCCGACCGTCTTCTGATCTTTTCCATCAGGTAGATGAACCCTTTCATCCTCAGGAGAGAGCATCAAGTCCGCTGATGGGGTTCGAGCAAGCCCCGATCCGCGACGATGAAAATTCTATACACGTTACATAAGAGGAAGGCGAGAGACTGGTACGTTAAAGAAATTAGAGAGATAATTCCTGGGACGAATACCCAATTTACCCTTTCGTCCGTTGCCGAGCGTCCTGGCCTTATTATCTAAAGTGCTCGGCTGCCAGCGGCTGGGGAATAAAAAAAGAAACAGAAAAAATAAAAAGAACATGGCACCCTCGGCCCCGAGAGCCTTCTGACAGCAACGCGGAGGGTACCAGCGCACGGGTGGCGGCGGGGGTCGCAAAGACAAAAAGTATTAAAGGATACCTCGAAGCTTCTCTTGCGAGCGTCGCCCGGAACTCGCTAGCAGGAGATGTTGGCCAACTTTTTTCGGCTCCTATCATTTATTCACGCCAGAGTTATTTTCCTCCGTGCTTCAACGCCTGCGACCCCCGGTGTGTTCTTCTTTCCGCGGGGCGGTAAAGGGGTGCACACCGTCTCGCTTCAACCCCTGAATCTCCGTCGTGTTCTTAAACCCCTAGTCGATGCTTCTCTCGCGTTTCTTATCTCTACCTTTCCAGTTCGTCTACCGTTTCGTCGATTATGAACCTCCCGATCGAGGTGAAATTAAAAATTCGAATACCAGTTAACAGTAAGTCGATTATTTTGAAAATTAATAATTTTCCACCACGATTATGCAATGTGAAGCCCGTGCACATTTCGCGCGTACGCGCGTCCACAGGGCCCGCGTAAAATGAATCCTTGTATCGAGGAGAAGTTCCGAAACCACGGGCCATCGATTCCATCGAGATCGGTGAAAAAGAGATCGAGCCACAGGCCGCCACCGCGATTGAAAGAACGGCCCCCCAATCATCCCCTGGAAATGCATTTTCCGTCTCTCTGGCTTCTGTGCCGGACGCCGTGGCGGCGGTTTCGGGCATGGCTTCATACGAACCTGCACACACCGCCAGAGGAGAGGGCCAGTCTTTGTCGCTATTTTGGGGGATGAACGAGCCGGGGACACGAATACGAGTTCGATCGATGAATCACTCGACGTGCACCGTTGACGTTGACGCGGAATGAGAGCGCCAACCGGGACAAACGGAGAGAGACAGAGGAAAAGAGCGAGAAACTCGGCGAACGACGGAACGGGACGAGGATAGTCGACAAGGGATGACGGTCAAGGAGGGTGGTAGGGATTCGCGGGAGGGTTTGGATGCACCCTCTCGCATATATACGACAGCAGCTCACCGGTTGCGGGTGTAGAGTATGCAGGTGCGGGTGTATTAAAAAGGCGGGGGTGGCTGCGGTCGCGTACCAATCACCCGACGGGGATGGGGGGGTCGAAAGGTGGTCTGGGGCGGCTGGATGGACGGGGGCAGTCACGGTGGAGAGAGGGATCATACAGAGACGGTTTGTTCCGAGAGAGAACACGCCCGGGCCACGCAACCCCCGTGAAATTTTAATCGTGTCGTCATTGGGGTAGTTTGTTGCGATAACCCGACCAGCATGGACGTGTACGGGTTTCCCCAGAAAAAAAAAGAGACCGCTGACCGGTGATGCTCGCCCCGAGCCTGTTAGTCCGTTATTTTTTTCTCTTTCAGGCGATTCTGCGGGACTGAAAATCCGAGGTGATGTCTTGCGAACCCCGTTTGATCGATTCTTTTGGAATCAATGGTGACATTTCGATTCGGCGAAAGTAACATGGTAAATCGAAGAAGTCTTTTGCAGTGTCTCGAATTTCTCAGCCCTTTCTTTCTAGGACTATTCGAGAAACGAAGAGTCACGAATTTAACGGATATTAGATGCTTGAGAATACGAAAATCGTTGATATTTCCTTTCTTAAACATAATAAACGTAATTGCTCTTAGAAAGTAAAATTATGATCGTTATAGAGAAATACCTATTCTATTTTGTGGTTAATATACGAAAGCAATAATAGACTCGTAAGAGTCAAGTAATGGAGTACGAAGCCTTCGGAAACGACGTTTTGGTCATCTTACATGGACTCCGCACCGAACATTTACGTACGTACAATAATTAAAATAAAGTAAAAATTTACATGATATACAAAACTGACCTGAATGAAGCATACCATTTATGTGCAATTATAAGTAGATAGAAAAATACCAAAGTCAAATAATTATAGAGAAGTAAAAATATGAAAGATGATAAAAATTAATATATTGTCGAATTGGTATAACAATTTTTTTTTAACAAACACAGTTTCTGTTTCACGAACTCGTCCTTTGATTTACCACATATAGGGGATCTTTGTGCATTTAAATCATCTTTTCATTCCAATTTATTTACATACTCGGAATGCATTTTTCGGAGGGTTCAGTAGAAATCAAATAATTAAAAAGTTCCAATGTCATGTTTACTTTTTTTCGTCGATATTTACGTGGGAAAACAATCCCCCAAAAAAATTCTTCCTCCTTCGTTTGCACTTGTTAAATATAAAACACTTATAAGAAAGAAATTAGACACTTATTTATATGTCCCACACCATGTCTAAAAAACTAAAAAGAACGTCCGTCAATGCTTCTTAAAAGTAATTACGATAAATAAATAAATAATAAAATAAAGAGTTGTTCGTGGTCTCTTCTTAGCTTCGTCAGCATCGCGGTAGATCCATCCCTGTTGTTTACTATTCTCCCGTCCGCACGATCAGATTTTTACTTTTCTTATCAACGATTTGTAGCGGGAATATTCGCCAATCGTAATTAGCGGCGTCGACGGAACACATTTTCATCGGTGAACGCACCGATGCATACGGACCACGGTTGAATGCGTCGCTTGAAAGATTCATGGAGAGGCGGTGCGCCGGCATTATTGCTCATTTGATCGGCCGCGCATCGCAAAATAATGTAGAAAATTGTTTTGCGGTCTTTTTATCTCGATTTCAGAGACGTGACGGCTGACACTGTGACAGGAGAACAAGCGGATGGGACGAGAGCTGGAGAGAGGGAGAAAAAGCACGAAAGAGAGAGAGAGAGAGGGTGGTTGGTGTATGCTTTGTGTGTCCCATCAATCACGCGGACCTTTTCACCGACCGGATATCGGGCCTGCCCGTTTTTGCGTGCGGTGCATCCCGCTCGATTGCAATCGCGGCGAATTATTGAATCTGCTGCATCTCGTCTGCGCGGATTAGGTTGGGTTAGTTCGCACGCGCTGCCGCGACTTCCCAGGGACGATTTTCCATCACGAGACGCGGTAAATATTTCTGTAAAAGCTTACAATTATCTTTTGCGAATACATAATCAATCTTAACGATTTCTCAATGCTTTCCATAAAGGAGCTTTTTGTTTCTGGAACCTTTTTCATTCGATAACAAAATTCACTTGTCAGAGTAATCGTGTTGTACGCTAAAGGACATCATCGTTTACGTTTAATTGCAGTACCATTTAAATCAAATTAAAAAATCGAATTTATTCTATGATACTTGTGTTTGATTAAAAAAGAAAATCCTAAAGTTCTTTTGGAAATCTCTTTACTTTGTAATAAAAGTACAGGATTACTTTAAAATCAACCCCCTTTGAACGATTAACCCAGCTATGATTTTTTAAGAAGTGGGTTCACTCCTAAACCGATGGTTACCAAATCGATAAAAAGCATTTGAAGCAAAGCCTGTATATCGTACTGTATTGTCCAAAATTTTATCCATTTCATCGACGTTACATAAACGTGGAATGTGTGAAAAGAGGGTGGAATGCGCATAGCATGCGAGAGCGATTTGAGTGGAATTTGTGGAAAAAATCTGTCAAAAAAGTGTAATGCAGAATAAGCGTGGCATGTGTAAACGTTTAGTGTGAATCATGAAAACGCGTCTATAATAAGAGTGGATCGCGAAGAGAAAGTGTGCAGTAAGCATACTTTCGTTATCCGTGAAATATATAGAAAAAGGTTAGAACACGTGTAGAATGAATGCAGAATCTATCTAAAATCTAAAAAATATGTTTGGAGTATATCGAAAATGTTCGGAATGATTGCAGAGGTGTGTAATGTATAAAATATAAAGTCATCGTTAAATGTGCGTGGGATGTATGTGAAATGTGTGTGGCACGTATGGAGTAAGGGTGGAACGTGTCAAGAAAGTCAGGAATGAGCGTAGAATAAGTGAAGAATGTCTGAAATTAGAATAGGATGCGTGCGATATGCGTTAATAAAGTGTAGAACAAGTGTGAAATATGTGGAGAAGGCGAGGAGTAAGTCCGACATTTACGTAGAGTACATATGCAATTTTGAAAATGTGCAATTAACATTAATATTTTGTAGCACTTTCTAGCGATGGGTGAATTTCCTCGCTATACAAATTCCACGCATACTCCTTCCTTTTGCTCGCATCTCACACTAATCCGAAACACATTATTCGCGAAATGCAACTACGATCATCCAACCTTTTCGTGGTACACCTTAGATAAGCCTGGTGACAATATCACAGATCCGATTTGGTATCAAAAGACCCGAATTCGAGGTTTGCTTTTATTCCCGATAACTCTATGACGAATATCGTAGTTTCGTCCAGAAACGACCAAAATCAACGTTAAATTCCATAGGTTAACGTTACGTTGATAAACGTTTAAGAGAAAATTTGATAAATTCCATAAAAGTATAAAAGTTTCCAAAAATTTGACATGGTGGATCCTGGTAGTAACATTCATAAGAAAAACCACCTCCATGTTAATCGCTCGATAGGACATACAATTTAAGACTGTAAGCTTCGAAATGCATTTCTCGATATCGTTACACGGCCATTTTCTTTCAAATAGCACACTTTTTAAGATCAGTAACTTGCAAATCTTTAATTTTGTCGCATAATGTATTGTTCCTATGGCACTGTGGATAATTACTAGACGATCGATATAGTGAATGCGTTGAACGAATATGGTCATTCGTCGAACACGCTTAATAAAAACGACTGTAAGAACTCTGCACACGACACGTGCCAAGTGCCCCAGCGTCGAAAGGGTTAATATTAATACCAATAAGTTAGGTCACTCGAGCGAGCGAGGTTTCTCGTCACCAACGACTGCTAACTCGCTAGAAATGAATCCCGAAGATTTCAGGGAAACAAACAGTCTAAGTGCTTAATATAACAGCGTTATAGTATGTACTTACTGGTCGATGATTGGGTCCAGGTTTCCGGGATTCGTCAAAGACAACGCTGCGTAAGAAGGTGTGGTATTCGTGGAACGGATGATATTACCTTTATTTGATGACGTACTTATTAAACAGTGAAAGATTTCGGTCTCGAGCCCAGTCATGCTAACGCTCGTCGATCTGCTCTGTCGCGGCCGATTAATGTTTCTCGTAAAAAAAGAAGGAGCAGCGTACAGGGATGTGACGCAATCTGGACTCGGAATCATCGGGACTGTTATATTTACAACGGCACGAGTGTACCCCATTCTTGAGGAAGAAGCTTCGAACGACCCCCGACACGCACGGATGGTTAAACTTTTTTTGAATCAACAGCCGATCGACAGCCGGTCTAGCTTGTCTCTCGCGTCGAACAGTTCTCTGTACAGAACTCTGTAGACTCTACAGTGTAGAGCCACGGCAGACTGATTCTTTACGATCATCGGTCTCGGTGTGGCGTGGGTCGTTAAGATCGATTAGTCTCACTCGAAATGACAATGGGTAGTGCTTAACACGTAACGGTAACCTAGGTAATAATTGGACGCCGGTTATATTTACATATTATACGAACGTAAACCCTGGTTAGTCCTCGAGTCCTTGATAGTTCCTGGCCGGTGCACCAGGCGCTAAGCATTTCACGGCTGAACCCTGATTCAGGATCGTGTACATTCGGTCGGAGCGATTACAGATTCCCTCCTCAGAAACTAGGCCGGAACGCGACGCACAAACGCTAACGATAACCGAGACGATCTACGTCGATGGAGATCCCAGCGAATTTACAGGACGCTCGAGGACCTCTGCAGCCAGAAATCCTTCGAGTCGAGAATTTCATGCGAATCTCTAGTAAGGTCTCCAAACGTGCCTGGGTTTAGGGGTTCTCTCTCTTCTGGGCCTGACTTCATCCCTCTCAACGTCAGTATCATCATCCTTCTTCCTGGTGGTCAGGTCCTGCCCTACGTTTTCCTTGTCCTGTCCCTTCTTCGTGCTGAGATCCACGGTGCCTTCCAAACGGATCTTCACCGCGATGTCTCCCCGACGAGGGATCTGCTCGTCGCCGGACGCTTCTTGATCGTTGGAGTTCTCCATGCTAGGCCTGAGATGAACAGTGGCGTCCTGGAACGTGGCGTCGGCGTCGTCCGCGTCGCTTCTGACCGGTGAAATCCTCGGGGAGTCTTGCTCGGGTAGAGACTCGTCGCTTCTCACGCGATCCCTGTTCTGATCGCATTCGTTCCTGTCGTCGACTTCTATGCTTCCGTCAGGACTGTCCAAGCCGGATCTACCTAGAACGTCCTGATCGTCGTCCCGCTGTTTTTCTTCTTTCACGCCAGTTTCGGGGCTGTTGCTGCTGCTTCGAAGCTTCCTCAATTCTTCCAACCTGGCCTGATCGGGCCTCTGCAATCGCTGCTGGGCCATCCTGAGTGCCAGAGCGTGCCACTCGGGCTCCAGGATGTACTGCTGCGTATGGTAGAGAGGATTGTAGAGCCAGGAAGACTGCGGCAGCAGCGGGGCGAATATCGATCCGAAGATGGACCCTGTGGCTCCCAGAAGTTGAAGACCTACCATTAGAACAACGAATAATTGGTCAAGGGATATTAAGAAATTTGGTTCGAGACCGAAACGTGTATGAAAAAATAATGGTTAGAGTTGATATACGTGGATCTTTTGCGTTACTTAATCGTTTATTTACTGAATTTTTCGAAAGTTTTTAAAATCTAGGCGCCCGTCTTGATCTTCGCGAAAGGTTTCAAAGCGTTTAATTAATACAGTATCGCGAGAAAATTGACGGGACTTGTAAGACGCGCCAGTAAATAAAGGGTTAACGCCATAACTCAAAACTGTATCTATTGCGTGTTAGGAATACGTTGGAATATGATGTGCATCTACCAATTGAACTTTGACAAAATTGCAAAGGCAGCAACAAACAAATGCGTATACCATTATTTTGTGCGAGCAATAAAACAGTGTGTTAGTAAAATAAAGTTTGCGTCGTGAAATGTAACCAACGATACCTTGGAAGTGAGAATGATGTCCGGACGGGCTGGGGGTCGTTGTCGTCGTTGTGATCGTCGTCGACTCTGCCGGCGGTGTGGGCGCCGCCACAGCGGCCGTCGTAAGCAACCCTGGCCCAGGATTTCCAGGTGACGACGTCGGCGTCACCTCCCTCACGGAGACGCTGATCGGACCCAAATCGTTCCTGGACGACTCTTTAAAAATACCAATTCGTGTTCTCTCAATAACGAACGAACTGTAACTGAAAATCGTTCGATCTTTCGATACTGCTACTAGGTTACGACATTCTTCTCGAAAAGAAGCTGAGACTGACTACGACAGATTAGACCCTCGGATTCTACGCTACTGCGTCAACGATGTCGCAAACATAAGAATCGGGAAGTTGGTAAGAATGCTAGGTGGAGTTCTTACCGTTATTAGGTCCAGGTAATCTAGGTGATCTCTGCTCGATGCTGTGGTGGAAGGGATTGAAGGCCGACGCACCAGCTGTCGGAGGATGCGTGTGCGAGTGGTGACCAGGAGGTGGTGGAAGACAGTGCGACGGCAAAGACCCTCGAGGTAAGCCACCCCATCCCTGGCCTGCTCCCTGCTCCAGACTCAGGTGTTGCAAACCTGTGCAATCGAAGAGATTTAAAATTATGTCTGTTGGATGGTTCGAAGTTTTAGCTGGTAGAGAATCGGTAGGTATTGTTCAAACGGAAACTCTTCTACTTCTTCTATACTAACAGGAGCTGCGAGGAAAAATTAGTTCCTCGGAGTGCCAAGTGGTGTAGATTCTATCGAGTATTCAAATATTTGTATTGGATGGATAAACAATATAAAATATTTGTAGATCCGTTTATCTTAGCTTTTCAAGATAGCTTTGTGATTTTAGGAAATTATACGCAAAAAGTAACGTTCAAGTTATGCAATCAAAAAGGCGAAAACGATCTCGAGAGAGTAGAGTTTGTCGACGTTCTTAAAGGAAGGATCAATCGCGAGAACGCAATAATCGCGACAAACGTGGCTGAAACGATTGCGCAAAAGAGGTCGGCGATACATAACCCACGTCGGACTCGTTAGAAAAGAAACGTGTTTCCCGAGGTGATCTGGAAACGTTATATAACGTCAGACCGATAAGCGATCGCCGAGTGACGGACAGAACTACAGAAACGTTTCCCTTTGACGTAGCGAGCAGTTTGACGTGGATGGACAGTTAAATTTATCCAACAGAGAATAGAGGAACGATCGATCACCTTTTTTCAATGGGTAGCCAATACCGCGCTCGACCATGGGATCGGGTTCGCGTGTGCAGGTATGCAATTAAATCCACGACATCGGAAGAATTAATCTGTTCGAGCGCGATTACACTGGTCACGGTCTCCCTACTCTCGTTTCTTCCTCCGAGCGGAAAAGGCGAACGAAATTCCGACAAGCCAAGTATTCCGTAGAGAAAAATCACCTTCTCGCGGAGACATATCGTGGCGAGACGTTATGGGTGGCAATCGTAGAAAAAGTTTCTCGCCGTTATCTACGTTCTACTTACTCGTACCATAGTAATACCATATTCCCCGTACTCCAGAACTGTCCTTCCCCTTTTCCCTGCGATATCTCGAGGCGTCTGTCCGACGAACGGGATGACCCACCGGTAAAGAAAAGAACGTCTTGTGCGCGATAAAAATTTCAAACGACAGAACGAAAGAGAAACGACTAATGAAAGGAGTTAGAAAACCACGGCTCGTTCGTGTTGAATGGCACGAGGGTGTGGGTCGAAGGAGGAGTAAAAGTGAAGCCCGTAGTCATCGGGTACGGTATCGGTTTTTCGAAACACCTTGATCAATAGCAGATTATACCGTCATCTGTGCGGGGCAGTTTAAAAATTCCGTAAAAGCTCCGAAGCCACCGGTATGGTGGGTAGGGGATCTCGGCAGCGCGGCAGGTAGGGGAGGTTCGACGTCGGGTGGGGAGGGTTGTCTGGTCACTGGAACGTGGGCGTGGCGGTCGGTGGCTGCAGTTGCGCGGATTCGAGGAGCTGTGGTCCCCACCAGTCGCGCGACACCCAGCAGCGGGGATGGAAAAAGCTCGGTAGGGGCCGAAGGGGTGATTTTTAAGCTCTCTTTAAGCCGCGCTTGCCAGAGAGGACACCACTATCTCGCGTTCTACCACACCAGCGCGGAACGCCGAGCAGCCCAGCTGGAAGCTCGCATGGAGAAAGAGGGAGACACGACGAGAGCGAGAGAGAGAGAGAGAGTAAGAGAGCTTGTAGCTGCAGCTACTTTATGAGGGGATTAAGAAAACGATAAGAGGCGCGCGAAAGCTGCGCTGCCAGCGAGCTTAAAGAGGCCAAGGGTTTCCGTGTACCTGATGCGCCGTAAGCGGAGAGTCTGCTCTGACTGTTTTCTCAGAAAATCCTCGCTCGATCTTCCCCGCTTTCTCGAAGCGGAAAAATGAACGTCGCATCGTTCGCTATTTCGATAATTGGTTTCCGACGAATCTTCGTCACATCGAGTTATGGAAATAATTTGCATACTGTTAGGGGTTATTCCGTCTTTTCTAATCGTCGTCAACTCGGAGAGCTTTCGCGTTTAGTCGCGAGGTCTCGGTGTTTAACGGTGAGCGCGAATCTATTTCAAACTGCTCGTAACATACTTTCAATTTAATAAACCCCCAAAATGCCTAGCACCCTCTTACAACGGCGCTCGCGTGCCGGGACGGGGAGGGTGGCGGGCGATAATTCCGAAAACAAATGAAGACTAATGAGGGGAGAACCTGGCGAGATCTCTGAAAGAGTCGGAGAGAAAGAGACGGAAGGCCCGGAGAGAGCTGAAAGGGTTCAAGGAGCTGCTACCCTTTAAAGGGTGAGAAATGTTAAGCTTAAACGTTACGGCCCTAGGGTTAGTTGCCTTTATGTGTGCCTTCCGTTGGGGTACCGAAGCTTTAAGGGATGATGTATTATCGAGCAGCGTGTTCAAAATGTGCTCCGGTATTTTAGCTGGCGTCACATTGGGTCCTGGTTAACGTTACGTCTCGATACTCGATGAGTCTAATAATGAACCTCCACGAAAGACTTTGAAAATTAATTAACCATTCGCGCTACCGTGTCCAGGAAAAGCTTCGAGGGAAAAGAACGATACAAAAGAGAAATATAGGTTGAAACGACGAAGAAACAGTATAGAAAGTAACACGAGTCTAGATCTACTCGTAAAGTTGATAACAAACGAGTTAATTATATTATCCTGACACCATATTTCGAACAATATTCGCGGAAGGTGAACAACTGTAAATAAAAAACCTTGGATGTTACATGGATTTACGTTGGAACAATTGGCGTTAAATTAACATTACGGACACTTGCTAAAAATGTATGGCGACTTCCTTAAATTTACTCGACGCCAATAATATTAATTAATTACAAAGTCTGCAATCGAATGAGAAAATATATGTTCCCCATTGTACGCAAAATTGATAAATTACCACTTTTACGTAATGCCTTGTTCGAGATAGGGAGCCCGGTCTTTACAGAAACTGAACTATGCTCATTTCTCCCTTCGTCGAGTAAAATGCGATACGACAAAAATACTAGGGATGCAGAAGAATAAACAACACCTACCCCCAAGAACCTTTTGTTCTTGCTTCGGAACAGACAGAAATTCCGCGCCGTCAAGAAACAGAAGCGAGTTACGTCTGTCACGCCTACGAGAGGGCCGTCGGCGTCGGCAGGGCAACTTAAGGGGCGTTTAAAGACGTTGGGCCAAAGTCTGACGGGCACCCCCGAAAGTAAAGAGTAAAGCCGGTCGTTCGGGGTTGCTCGCTTAAAATCCCTCCGCTCCGACGGCGCGGAGATACATAATAAATTAATTCGCGTATTTTCCTGTCCTCCTTATCTATTCAAATCTATGCAAAACAGGAGTTAAAACGCCCTTCTTACTCCTAAGGCGTTAACCCTTGTGGAGCCTGCACACCCTCCCCCTCTTTTCAGCTTCTTCTCTAACCCCCGTCCTTCGTCCCGGTGCCACCACCTCTCCCATCCCCCTCAGCCCCCTTACCGCCGTTCTAGCCTCTCACTACCGTCGGTTGGATGTCTTTGCACACCCACCCTTTGCGCCCGTTCTCATTATCGCGTCGCAGCAACCCCTAAAATGCCACCCTGGAAAGGTCCCTGGCACCGATCTAAGCTCTACGAGGAGATATTTCGAGAAAGGACGAGAAAATTGCTGTCTCTCTCTTGCTCCCTCTCGCGCCACCGCGTTTCATGCCCCTTGCCACGCTCGCCCCCACCCTCCTATCTTCTCTTATTTACGCTTGCATCCTCTTTGAAGTTACGGACGCGGATAAAAACGAAGAACTTTTTCGAAACGCTCATTGTACGCTCGCTATTCTCCCCGGGTCACGTCTCCGTGTGCACACCTTTCTTCTTCACACCTCTGACACGATTGCGTACGTGGAATTAAAAATTGACGAGACTCGTCTTGGAATTTCTGCGACGACAATCGTCGAAATATTTTCCGTTCATTTCACAAGAATGAGAATAAATCTTATAGAATGGCGAAAGAATGTCCACCCTGCGTCTTCATTGGTATTCGAGTGGATAGAATGCATAATTTTCATGTATCCTTTAAACGTTATAATTAAATGAAATTATTACCGTTTTCATTCTCTATTTATGATTTCTTTTAAGACAGACGCATTGAATTGACCAAATCAATTATATAAAATCGGATAATAATTTTTCATTCGAACACTGTGACGGAACTAATTCAGATTCGTTTAAATAGATTTGAGAATATAAAGAATAATTATCTCAAACATACAACTATTCGTAACTGACTAACTATTTAACCGCGGGACGATCTTTGCTGGAAATTCTAAGAGGCGTAGAGGTGTGAAATTAAAAAAAGTATCAGCTTACAGGGAATGATAAGACGGAACCTTTTATATTTACAGTTTATTTATAGGACGTTTAGTTTCAAAAATAAAAATTAAAAATTAAAAGACCTTTTTCGTGAGATCTTATAGTGGTCTCATCATGTTGCTGTTGTCTTGAAGAAAAAAAAACATGGGTTGAACAATCGAATTAAAAAAAAAAAGGATCACCTCTCGCTACTCGATAGCGGAAAGAAATTACAAATCAATGCCACCGCATGTAAGTTCACCGTATTTATCCATCTCCACCGTCTTTATGGGTTTTTGTGTCACGGATAGGAGAGAAGACGACACGAACAGGGGGATGAAGAAGAACGGCGCAGGGTATCATTAGTTACCGTCGTCTCCGCCGAAAGGTTCTGGTCACCGAAGCTGATTAAAAGACGGGGCACCCTGGGACACCCTTGCAAGACACGCAGGAGGGTGAAATGTGACGCGAATTTAAAGGATCCGCCGTGATTTGACGCAGGGGTGGACAAGACCAGCCCTTAAAAAGGGAACCTTTAAGGATCCAGCACCGCACTCGTGAAGGGTTACTTGGTTTTCCGTGTACCTGAAAAGGTCCTTTACGGGCAACCGGAGAGTTCGTCTTCTCTGAAAACCAACCCCCTCGTCTATTCAATCCAAAGACGTTTCTCTCGCGAACGTTTCACGTGAGATATTACCAACTAATTTATCCTATGTCCGCAAATTTCTTAAATATAAATAAAATTTCTCTGACTTTCAAGAACTTCGTTCAATTCTCCGTGCTTTAAAGCATAACATTCGAAGAGAACGCGAGAAATCGTTGCTCGAGGAAGTCGATTCCTCTTGAATTTTCGATTGGATGGTGCTTCATTGATGAAAGTTAAACGTAAGTTACTCAAAACTGAATGCGGTACAATTCTACAACTCACCCTAAAGTTATTGATCAATTTTTAAATATTATAGTGTAGATAAAGTTTGCAATAAATATCCATGAAATGGAGAAAGTAGATTGATCATTGACAGGAATAACGAAGGGAGGGAGGGTTCTGTTTAAAAAGGTCGCGAATTTACTGAGAAACGATTCAAGAACGAAGCGAAAGTTTTAAACTGAACGTTCCTAACAATCTCCCCCAAATGAGGTAAAGGCCACCTTATTGAAACAGGGGTTGCGATTTTTCCGGTACTCCCCCAACCCCTGGTAGGCGGTTAATTGACACTGGAGGGTGGGAGGAGGGTGGTAGAGAATCGAGCTGCGCGAGCTGTTCTTGTTAACTCGAATCCCGGGTCTTGCGATTTTTCATCCCCTTAGCCAGACTGACAAAGACGGCCTCTCGGGAGACACGTGATCAGGGTGTTTTCGTTCTTGGACAATCTCAGCGAGGATCTTTCGTGTATTGCCAGTCACCGAGTACATTAATTTTCTTCGCGTTAAAAGACGTCACGCGCCAAAGTCCCTTTCCCCTTTATACTTCTCTCAATCCATGCTTATGTAAATTGAATCGTAGAAACGCGAGACAACGTAACCTGTGTTATCGACTGTTATTGCGATGACAGCAGGTAAGGGGACAAGATCGATACTTGCAAATTGAAGAAATCTCGCACAAAAAATCGGCGGGATTATCCAATTGGGTGGAATGAAAACATCGACCATTGATAATCGATTGATGTAGGCGAAACGGAATGGAGAGTAACTACCCGAAGAAAGCTCCCAATGTAAACATTTTATTTGTTAATATTTAATTGTTGTCCAAGAAATTTAAGAATAAAAATTTGTTACGAAGCTTCAAATTTTTCACTAAGGTAAGTGAGAAACTATCCTCTAAATCTTGAAAGAAAGCAACGTCAAAGTTTTATACAATTTTACTATTTTAGTAGAGTTGCATATACAGTAAATATTTCAACTTTACGCAAGTCTTTCAAGATACACAAGTCTAATAATATACCTTGCAACCCTCTGCTGCTCCTGGTTTGATACAAAATTCAACAGAAATATCTAAGCCAATTACGTTTTTGTCGAGCAAATGTGTTGCATTCTATACACGGCAAAGGAACCAGAACAATGCGAGCAGAATAGCCGCGAAGACACCCGACGCGCCGAACTTCGACTTTGTCGGTGAGACCATAAAATTCAACCGTCCCCTCGAGGTAGGCCCGAACGAAATTTAATAACATCCCCCTAGTTACACCTCAATGGGCACCTTAACAACCCCTGCTCGGGTAGCCAGCCGTCTCTCGACGCTTTCCACCCCTCTTCTTATCAACCCCACCGGTGCGGATATCTAATAAACCAGCACTTGAAACACATCTTTATCCGAGCAGCGATACACCGCCCCAGCGAGGGGTGGCGAAAGTTCAAAAGCTGGCCGACTGACCCCGCGGCGAACTGGACGGAGGCGCAACCTGTGCGCGGAACGATGAACTACCAGTGAAAGGGTTGAAAAAGTGGCGGACATCGTTTGGGAATAAACCAATCGATATGCAGGTGATGTCGGTCGCGACTGCAACAAGCTGCACGACCCAGTTTCACGTGTGCACGCGCGTCTCCTTTAGCCCTAAAATCACTTATGCTTTACCAATTTAACTTCTGAGGTCATT
The DNA here is from genome assembly GCF_026225885.1 of Hylaeus anthracinus. Taxonomy (NCBI): domain Eukaryota; kingdom Metazoa; phylum Arthropoda; class Insecta; order Hymenoptera; family Colletidae; genus Hylaeus; species Hylaeus anthracinus. The sequence goes on along the minus strand of NW_026534330.1, from coordinate 2,019,745 downwards.
TGAGACTCCTCTCGAACATATATTTTATCCAATTCAAATGTAGAAAGTGTTTGAGAAATGATTTGAATAAGTTTTAATTTACTTGGTGCATTCAACAAAAGTTTTATTTTATTCTGTTGAAAACATTTTTTTTATTTGTATGATTTATACGAATTTGTAATATCTATAAAAGAAGTACGATGCTAAGTCTGAATTATATCGATATATTTTCTAGTCTTTCTTTCTAGAAAGAATCGTAGATCGACGAGCAATGTCATATTAAATATACGTAACTATTTTACGGAATCAATGTTCCACGATGTATACGAGAAATTTGTTAAAAACATATCGAGAACAGTAAAATAAATTTACAATTTTTTGTTGCCGAATGATTAATTTATTGGTGGAGATTATTACCTGCAAACAGTATATTAATTTATTAGATAACACATTACGATTAAATTAATTTTCATTTCTTTAACGATATTATGATATTTGCATGTCTTGTACCCTTAATTTTTCACAATAGATGTTGAATCATAATTATTATTAAATTAAGTATAAGTTAATTATTTAAAAAGACAAAGTATATATAAATAACGTTGAAAGACGCAAGGTTCAGAGGGCATGTATTAACATTTACGAAGATAAAATGAAATTGACAACTTTCCCATTTGTTTGCCAAAGATCGATGCTTGTCCAACGTCCTGGAAACATTTTAAGTCAATATTCGCTAAGCTGACGAAGATACAAAGCCCTAATTGAAATACGTTTGGCATTCTGGTTAACTGACGGTTACTTTGCTACCCACCTTCGTTATTCTATTTCACATTAGGAGAAGAAAAAAGAGAAACTGAATGTATTTAACTTTGTCAAACTTTAACCATTTCTGCACTAATTAAAAACGTGTCGCGTCTCGTGTATCCTTGAAGGGGTTGGAAGTAACGAGATAGAAACTTGTCGATACTTGTAAGGTGGTGATAAGTGTTGCAGTACATTGCGAATCAGATGGATACGACAGACGAGCAACTTCGCCGTATAATACAGTGCAGATCAAGAGACTTTACGACGAGACACAGAGCGGATCAAGTGACTGTTCATGACGACGAATGATAGGGAGTTTCTAAGCGAGGAGTTCCCTGAAGTCACGTGGAATTTCCAGTTACGAGTGCAATTACACGTACACATGTATATATAACCAAAAGTGTTAGGTTTCTTACAGACGACATCGCCGACTTCTAACTATGTAAGAACCGCTGTCAGATTAATCTAAACCGTAAGTTGCTTGAATTAAAGACGATAAATATTCCGTAAAGGAATATTTATTTCATAAAGTCATAAGTGAGCTTACTTTTCGCGATGATCGAGACGGATCAAATTTCTTAAATGATATTTTGATTAATACAAAATATTTTCACTAAAATTATTATTATTAAATCGTGATCACGAATTCAATAATTTCATCAGTAACAGCCTAATAAAAAGGTAAGTCGTAATATGAACTGGTAGGGTACGAAAGTGACGGTATTCGATGTATCCGGAGGGTCTGGTTCAGAGGGTCAAGAACTGTTGGCAAGAAGGCAGAGTGGGCACGTGACTTCGATCCTTGAAAATTTCGCGTTAAACGTCTTTCTATTGCATCCACATGCGCGTTCCTTTCCGCAGAATTTCCTGCGCGGTGCTCCCATCGCGACGAGAACTCGCGTTCCTCGGTAATTCGATTTACCAGACTTGCAGAGCCACGTTACGACACGGGCTGCGACGGTTCCGTTCGTGATTACCGTGGAAGAATTTTATGCAGGCGGCTTGGAAATTGTTGCGTCCGTCCTCGTTAGCTGAAATTACGATGGAAATCTGAAGGAAAGAAGAGAGAAGTCGGAAGAGAAACCGGGCGCGGCAGCCGTTGGTCCTTGATTGAGTAGACCACGGGGGATGGGAAAGGGCGACGGTGTGAGAGGTGAGGGGCGAGCGAAGGGAGGGACGAGAAATCGACGGCAGGACTGCTACTCCACACTACCCCCGGGGGCGGCAGGGAGAGAAGCTCCGTTAAGCCGCTTATCATGCCGAAACAATACACTGTCGGTGCACCAGTATCAGTACCCGACCCTCGCTGCTCGAGGCTAGTCCCATCAAAATTTCGAGCTTCGAACGAATTTGAATTGGAATCCGTGCCGCCGAACTAGCCCGTCGATGCTACGCCACGAGAAAACCCTTTGGAAATTCGCCTGCGACGTCACTCGGTTACGATCGTGATTTGATAAAAATGGAACTCCGGCTGGTCCATGCCGTTAGGCGTGGCTATCAGCGAAAACCGTCGACGATTATGGCTTCTTGGACAGCGAGACGTGTGAAATCTTTCGTCGATGGATAGTGGATGGCGCAGAGGTATATCGATAGTTTGTTTAAAAAGTTTGAAAAATAGATGTAAAGATAGTACAACAAAGACTTCGCCAAGAACAATCGGGCAGTACAAAGATTAATCATATCTGAAGGGAGTAGAATTTTCTACGACTTTTTTTTTTTTTTATATTAAACGCGATCACCTGGTGTCATATTGCTTTTTTAGCAGCTACGAAAACCTCGATGGACGAGACTCAAACTTCATCACGATCAATGGATGACTAAGCATTAGCGAAGTACATTAGCGAAACATTCCGCCCGTAGGAGTCGCATTCCATGAAAGACGAATCTCCTGGGCTCCGATCGGTGTAAATACCCAGTCACGTTGGCACGAGATAACAAGGTTCATGTAGTAATAAGACGTCACTTTGTACGTCAACGGTATTGGTTAGTAATGAAATTTCGATCATACTCCATTGAAAGAAGATTATTGCCACGAGAAACACGTCTGAAAATTAAACTGTAACGTCACTCGACTATGACTGTGAATTGATAAAAATGTAATTTTAATCTAATTTACGTTAGGCGTAACTACAAGGGAGAAGCTTGGAAAAATTATGGCTTCTTGGCCTGCAAGCCGAGTGAAACTTACATCGATCGAAAGCGGATGGTGCGGAATCACATCAGAGAAAGTTGTAGCACAGCGTGCAGGATCGGAAATGTTTAAAAAGTTGAAAAACTGGGTCTGTAACGGTAATCCTGTAAACTGTTCGGAGGATCGCATGGCTCAAAGGCTGATAACTCCTGACGCGAGTGGAATTTTTTGGATCATTCTATTTTTTAACATGATCGATTGATTCGTTGTTGTACATCGAGCAAAACCAACCAAATCTTCTTTACTGCATCTGTTGGCTCTGTTTTGGACTGCTTCGCTCAACTACTGCACTTAATGGCGTACAGTGACTCAAATAACCAGGTTATTTCTTAATGGTGACACGCAATACTTCGGTTGATCCCTTATGAAGCCGGATCGACTGGCCATCGATGTTACTAAAAAATGCTTTCCAAATATTGTTCACATCAATGAATACTTTTCGCCATTTAAAATTTCTCATATCTGATATCAGACTCGTAATATAGGGTTCCACAAACCCTCGAACGTAAATCTGAAAACTCTCTTTAATTTTGGCCAAGTTTTGTAGGATTCTGGCCCTGTGCGACAACCGAGATCCAAAGTTTCCCAGGAGGAGCGAACGCGAGTAGAAGCGTCGACGAGCGAAAAGGCAGAGCGGCTCGGAGCTTAATCAGAGTCTTCTCCACTTAGACGCCCGGCGGCAAAACTCAATTTTGAGTACGGTGCCTGCCGACGCTCAATTTTGACACCCTTCGTAGCCGCGATGCCAGCCGCCTGGCTTGCCTTCGTGGCTAGAAGAGGAAGGGGACGCGTCACAGGGTTCGAAACTTAGTTATCCGTTGGCGCGAGGAGACGTAGCAAGCCGAAGGTGCGTCGTAAGGGAGCAGGTAGACACGGACCAACGACGAGGAAACACGTGTTCGATTAGAGACACCATGGACACTTACCGGACAGTTTGAATCCCAGCGGATCCTGCGGGTGCACGAAAGGGAACGGCCTGGGCCCGAAGTGGTACGGATGAAAGGCCTGGTGTCCTGAAACGTAACGGGGACTCCGTAAGTAACCGTGGTTGTATTTATTTTTTTTATAGAAATCTCCCTACCACCCAAATTTCCTAACCTGACCCAGAAATACCACAGCAATAGCCACTTGAATGACCTATGATTCATTTCTCTGTGAATCATTTTCAGTTTTCATTATCTCCTAAACTAAGCGACCAAATCACTGTAAGTACACTGTATGCTGTAAAGGGCAAGGGATTTTATCATCATGAAATTTCCCAGAAGATAAAATGATTATTTTTTTATCAAGATTAATATATGACACCTAATAAGTACCCTAATAATTTTCAATTCATTTTCAATATAAGAAACGTCATTGTGGTTTAGATATAAGAGCTAGGTATATCGTGTCGCTGATTTTTTTTTTAGGTCTGATGATAACCAATATTTTTGTATTATATTATTTTCACGTATATCAAGCTGCTAAAAACGTATTTTTATATTAGCCTGTTACACTCCGGAACAGTGTAGCTTTTCGTAACTGAAAACATTTTTAAAATCGATTCGGTAGTTCCGGAGATTACTTCTTACATACGAACAAATAAACAAACAAACTTTACCTCTTTGTAATAGTAGTATAGATTGGCAGATTCGATTTGTCTGAAAGCTGTGAATTTTCGGAAAATGGATCTTAGTAGGATCTTTACTCGAAATTCACGTATCTTATACGTTATTATGCATAAATATTTGTAAACATATCTAAACTCTCAAAAGCTTCAACGTAATTTCCACGTTGGACAATATCAATCCTTGAAAGGGTTGACATGGAATCCCTATGCCTACGAACAAAGATCCATGAAAAGTAATTCGCGAACGTTTTAAGCGACGTTCGCCGGAATTTCTTCCGCGCGGAGTTACCTACTGTTGGTAAAATTCCGCCGACACTCACTTGTCTTGGACCTGGGTTCCCTGGGTCCATCGACGGTGACCTTGATCGCTTTGGACAGAGTGGCTACCTGAGGCGGCGACGTCTGCAGCATGATCGTCAAGGTGAAGCTCTTCCCTAGAATGAAAACGCAGAGTCAGAGCACGGGTTCGTGGCTGGAATTATCGCCAGGTGGTAAAACGAAGTGCTACCATCGTGCTAACTACACATTTTCTAGTAGCTTGTTCCAGTATTAAATATCATACAAGTGGTTTTAGGAAGATTTCTATTATTCTGTATCAATCCGACTAACCTTGTCGAGATATCTGCCCTTTACAACGATCGCTTCAATACTATTGGCGAGAGTTTGAATAATGACTAGATATGGCAAAAAAGGAGGGATCAATTTCGAAAGAAGTAGGTGTATCGCAAAATTTTCCAAGACATCATCTATGATAGAATTTGATAGAATTAGAAAAAAGAAAGATCAAAACTATCCAGTAAATATGGAAAGTTAATGATTCCGTAAATAAAAGAAAAGCAATGTTCGCAGAAGAAATTATTCGATGATAAACATAAAGTGATTGATAATGAAATGAATTAAACAAATATTCTAGCAGCTTGTTCCGATATTATAATAAACACCATAGAAATGGTTTTAAGAAATTCCTATTATTCAGCATCGATCATTTTGTCTTAGTTGCGATGAGCATACCGATATGTAACTATTTTAAATTGCATCATTCAATAGAGGATCGATCCTGGCCCTGTCAGTTTCCGTTAACAGTTACGATTATCGAACGTTTCCTTCTAGAACATGACACCTAGATAAACCGAATTCCTAGCGAGCGATAAATCAATAGAGAAACGGAAAGTTCTTAAATGCTTTCGCGTGGCGAGCAACCCCCAATCATCGTCCACCCCTGCAGCTGCTTTCCGACAAATGTCTTTTCCTTTCTGGTTTTTCGCGAAAAACGTGGCCAACTGTTCGCGCGAGCGAAACGACGACCCGCGTAGGAGAGGGGGTGCACCCGCTGGAAACAAAACACAAATGTGCCGGAAGTAAGGGGGTTGAACGAGTGGCGCCGGCGCGTCGATGTTTGGCCTGAATCGGGCGGAATATGTTAATGTCGGGAACGCTAAACGCAGGGTCTCCCTTGCAGAAATATGCGCGGTCGCTTGTCACGCGCGATTTTGTCGTTTTACTTTTCGCCGTGTCAAGTTCCGATAACGCACGTAGTAGTTCTTTCGTAATTTCGTAATTTTTTTTGGTATTTCTTTTTTCCTACATACAGTCGCGGAAAGAAGTATCGCAACAAGCATTATTTCTCAGAATTTAATCTTGTATCTTTTTCTATGTAAATTGTCTAATAAAAGTCAACAAAGTGTGTTCTCCGTAATCCGAGCAATATTTTCTGTAAAAATAGATTTACGCTATAACGTAAATTTAAGTCAATAATAATAATTTGCTGGGAAAATGTAATTTGTAGGGCGCAAGAAAGTAAGCAAGAAAGTATTTTTGATTTTAGATGAAGCTACCGTGACTTTTCTTGACCACCGCAAGAATAGTTTTTTCTCGAAAACCAGCTCTCATCGGCTTATTTTTTAGTATTGTTTTATACAAAATTTATGAAATATTGTTCGAATGTTACTCTTTCGGGCAACATAAATTAAAATAATATAATTCGTTTAGATTGTTCGAAAAAATGTATAGAAAATGTGCTTTCTTTTTGGCCCCCAAAACCCATCTAACCCCTTCAGCAACAACCACTTTCCGCAATTTCACCTGTCGATGGATCTTTTGTACGTAGGTAACATGATTCGTGTTACTTCAAAGAGGGTGCGCTAACGAATTATATTGGCGCTGAAATTTGTCTGCTACTCAAAGTGGGAATCTGCTAACAAGCCAAACTCGGTTTGGTGTTTTTGTCGTGAAATAAATCCAACCTTCAAAGAGATATACCTTTTCTCTCATTTGTAATGAAACGGTAGGGTTACGCATCCGTTAGATTTTCGAGAAGAATTTATGTCGAAGAATGTCAGTTGAGAAATGTTGTTAGCAACGGAACCGACTAGCAAAGATTTTTTCAACGAGGATCGAAGATTTTGAATAAATTTGACGATAAATAACACAAACGAATAATTTTTGTTTGCTACAACAGATTAATCCGATCGGTTCGGAGTAGAATGATTTAAATTTATTCATTTTATTGAATAATTCAGAATATTTATTTCTTTAATCTCTACTTTTTTAAATCAATCTCTACTATTTTGTAGAATCGGCCTTAATTAATTAAAAACTCTTTTAACGATGTTACATACGTACACGATGGTGCTTATTTGTTAATTAAGCAATATTTTCACTTAAAGAATAAATGAAAAAGTTATTAACGAAAGTGAGAAACACATTACTTAATTCAGCAGTTATTCTGGAAACAAAATCAACCTTCGGAAAAATAAAAGATCGATACAAGGTCATGGTAACGTTTCAATTTGCTATACCAAGTTCGATAACTTTGATAGCGAAACTTCGTTGAATCGAACTTGCTTTCTACGACACATCGAGTAGTAAAATACTTTACAAGGGTGGAAGAGAAAAGTGGAGGTTGGCACTTAGGCGCGTTTTCGCGCTACGACCATGAAGTTATACGGCTTATAATGGGGTCGACGTGCGTATATGCACGCGGTTGCGTAGTTTTATTTTATGGTGGCGCGCCTCGGACGGCAAACGACCGGGTTTTTACGGTGAACCACGACATTTAACCGGCTTACCGCCGCGTCGAGCGAAATATTCAACCCCTGACTTTAAACGTCACCGAGGGAACTGTGCGCTGTTATGCGAGCATCGTTTCAAAAACAAAGATTAATGCTTGCATTCCTCTAAGGAATTCAATTAAGAAGTTACACTACCTTGGAGACGTAAAGTAATCATTATTCTTTAGACATTATAGATAGCGAAACTAAATAGTTTATCAACAGAGGCTTAAAGAATTTGTTTTTTTTAACACTAAATTTACTCAAACTTCTTATCAGATTTTGATTACTGAAGAAATACTTCGGTAAGTGACGTCGATTTAGTAAAATTAATTAATTATTTGTATGGATAGAAATCAGTATAAATAGTTGACGAAAGATATAAACAGTTTCTACAAGGTGCTCTGTAAATCTAGTGTTGATAAAACACAGGCGATTTGAAATATATCTGAATCTTTGTTTTAAACGATGCGAAATATTTTACTTTACATTTATATGTTTCTGTAAAATCAATCATGTAAAGCGGTCTAATCAAAACTATCCAACACTAATAAGCAACTGAATGGTTGAAGGTGAAAACTGTGAAAAAAAAAACGAAATTGAAATGGAACGCGGGGATTTTAAAGCAGGATGCGGGGAACTAACGAGGCCAAAGTTTATTGCCAGTGCGGTGTCAGATTCCGTGATGGCGGCACGGGTGCGAATCGAGGGTGATAGCAAGCGTTTTGAGGGTGTTTATGAGGCATTATGTGTAACTCGCTGGAAGAACGATCCTCCCCCTTGAGGTCTGCTGCCCTCCACCTGCCTACGCTTCCCGAAATCGTAATTCGTTGCGTGCTAAACGCCAGCTTTCGAGGCATCAATCTGCGCTCGAAATATATTCATCCGTGTTTCGTACCGAATTCTCACATAATTTCTCAATTTAAGTGATACACTTCAAATCTGATCGATTTTTCAAAGTGTAGAGGTAACCATCAAAGAAGAATATACAATCTCTCCAGATACACTTTATTTAATTACTTATACATTCACTTGTACGAATATAAATTGAAAGTTGAGACTTTTGCGAAAGGGCAACAGGACTTTCGTTAAGGATCAAGAAGCTTAATTCCAAAGGTGGGATGATAATAAAAATAAATCTGAACAGGATTCGTGAATTTGGAAGGATAACAAAAATTAAATACTAGGATAAATGTTGAATAATCTGATCTTCAATAGCGTCGAGACAAAATGGTAATCTTGTAGAAATTTTTACGAGTTTTACTCTGGCAGTCAAAGTGTTAATCAAGACTCCGTGTTCAGTTGCTGGTCGCGCTGGTTTAAATGTCTCCGCGACGAACGGTTTTTCCGCGCGCAAAAAGATATAACGCTTGAGCGTTTATGGGCTCGCGATAGTCCGCGTCCATTTGCACGACAAGGATTTGCACACCGCGAGAAGACACGAGAGCGCTCGCGTACACCCTAAGTTTGCCCAGGGATCATGCAGTGTTAAAAACTCCCCTGTTTGCCGGCGAAGCGAGCGCGAGGGTGGCTTGGATCGTTATTTCAGAGTGTTTGTCGTGTTTTAAGATTCTGACGTTTTGACTGGCCGAATCGTGGCGGAATGAAACGACGTGTACTCTCCTATCGACGTCGCATTATGGCCAGAAATGGTGATTTTCATATAAAAACCCTTGAACTTTTGTTAGAGATGAATCAATTCAGACGTTATTGCGGTAGCTTCGAGATGATTGCTTACCGAACGAGAGACAATACAACAAACAAACTGCATCCCACGGTTTCACCCGTGTTGAATACTATTCTTATTGTAGGTCGCTTTTCAAGGCTAGAATAAATATTTGAAACGTGTCACGATGCTAGCTGAATTTATTCTGTTTTATATCATTTATAGGTCGGCATTCGATAATGTTTAGTAATCGAACATCGAATTCTGTGGTCATGATGATTGGTTGTTTAGGATGATGTCGTTTGAGAAGATTGAATAAATATTAATATCACATAGAGTTCATTTTCCTCATTTCCCCAACATTTTTCATAGCACTACAACAAACGAACGTATTCAAGATGGAACAAGTTATCGCTTCACCCTAGCATACCAGACATTTATGGTACATACGCATATTTCCGAAGCGCTCTTTTAATAAAATCGTGTCCCGCTAATTTTTTTTTTCTACTGTAAGAAGCTTTATGTCGAAGGCAACTTGAGAATTCTGGGAACAAATAGTTTTAGCACGCCAAAGATGATTTCATAGTGCACAGGGTTAATCTTGAACCTACTTATTCAAGCACGTCACAATATTCTACAATACCAACTGTCATAAATCTTGCGATAACCAACGGAACGTAACGTACGCAGCCATGCCGCAGTTTCAACGAAACACCGTCTGCTACCCCATAAGCAAATTTCGGGGTAGCAAAATATACGCCTAAATATTTTCGCATGCCGTTTCAGGAAACTTGGCACCACGATATCGACACCCCGCTACAAAGGCACTAGGTGGTGGGAGGGATCTGCACGAGGTACGATTCTTCAACGAAATCATCAGAAATTTGTAACAAATCGCTCGCGACAATAGTTCTAGTAATAATCTTAACAGTTAATTAGAGTGCTTTACAGTATACTAGGTATCTTCTTTTATAATAAACAATTATTTACTTGAGATCGTCATTAGTTTCCCTTGGCAAAGCTGGTACATTGAGCTTGAGTACTAAGATATTTTTGAAACATAGAAAATTCGTTTTTTGACGTAGTAAACGAAATTTTAATTTCAGAGGCTGTCACTTTATCATTTCTCAATGTTTTTAAATTGTCCTAGTTTAAGCAATAACCACATCCATATAGGTTGATAATATCTTTGCTTCTTTTCGTTTAGAGAACTAAACAATTGTTTATATCATGGCAGTCATAGACGGCACTTTGTTTTAACGCTCTCTCGTAATCGCACTGTGAGTCACTAATGAAACATCATTTTTACTCGAAAAAAATTCTGCTTACCGTTCTCGCATTAATTAATAGACACACAAAGTTTTAGAACAATCCGTAGCATAGTTATTCGTACAAGAAGTTCCAAAGGTCACCTCATTTTTCGGTCGCTAAACTAGCATAGTTTCTTAGAAACAATCGTGTACCTTTGTTTGCAAATCCACACCAGAAAAGTATCCCGTGGAGAATAGATCACGACACAACAGAACATATCGATGGGAGAATAGAACGAAGCACAGAACCTCTTCTCGGTTCACGGCTGATCGAAGCATCGATAGCGAGCGAGAAATCTTTCATGCACGACGAACGCGTCGCCATCGAAGCCGTGGATTCATTGGAGCGTTCGCGGACGAGCACGACACGTGTCGAAAAGGGCAAGGAAAAACGTGGAGAGCGTGGAATTAATATATCTAAAAAGAAACAGAGCGGCTGGGTACGCGAGACGACCGGAGACCAGCACGAAAAATAATGTTTAATCGGTAGAAAATCTCGGGTGCAGTCATCCGCCGTAGAACTGCTCCCTCCCTTGGCTCCGCTGCCCATCCCTTCTGAGCGCAGCTCGTCTCCTGCGCGATCCTTTACTTGAGAGAGGACCGGGATTTTTTAATTTTTAATTGGGAAAAAACGTCGCCGAGGTGGTCGACGGATATCTGTGCGTGGATTTCAACGACGGATCTCTGCGCTTTCCTCCGAGGCCGTCGATTCCTTGCGTACTGCGCGACGAATATTACGTCTCGCTCCCGATGATGTTGTTACGATTCCACTTTTTGGGAAAATTCCGAAATACTGCATTCAGATCTCGCGGAGGAAAAATTTATTTTTCGTTCGGTTGAGTACCTTGAACATCGTGAATACCATGAAATTGTACACCAAGCGTACTTCAGAGATTTCTGCAGATTTTGAGGTGTCGACTCTGAATCTGGCAATAAAAGGTTTTTTTTAAAGGGACTTCAGAATTATATTGTAAACATTTTTTAAATTTAAACGAAATCACCTTTTACCTGTACTTTTAGTCACAATGAAAAAACCAGTTAAGTTTCATTAAGCAACGAAGGTGAAAGGTTTAAAGGCGAATAAAAGCTGATTTTTGAAGCAACGTTTATCATATATTTAAAATTCTAAAACCTTTATTTGCAGGTTAAAGGATGATTAGTTACACTGCATAGTTCTTGTACCTATTATTATTTACAAGAACAGTACTATAATATCGTACAAGTAACTTTAAGCACTTGTTTCGTATTAGAAATCTAAAGACAATAGAAATTTCACATAGATTTGCTTCACCTTAGTGCACATATTCGTGATAATTGTTGTACGTGACGAAATATCTCGTCATATTAAGACTCGAGGAAATTGATTCGCCACGGGGGTGCAATCTTCGCACGCGCCAATTAATTAAAGCGGAGGGTACAGTTTCGCGTAAGTCACGCGCGATCGAAGCGAAATTTCGGGAGCCGACGAGGATCGCAACAGCTGTTCCCCGCAACCGGCAAGTGGGGTGCCGTTTTAGAGGTCCATGAAAAAGAGCGACGACCCTCTTCAACGTCGACGTGCCTTTACGACTTATTAAATCATTTTCCGAGCACTTCTAAGTCCACTCACTGGCGAGTCTTGGAAGATCAAAGGAAGGATACAAGGAGGGGAAAGAAAAGTGCTTCGCGAAAGTGTTTAATTTCGTACTTCAGGTGGTGCATGTATCGAAACAAAACCGTATAAGGAAACGATGCTGCATGGTCTCAAGCAACGTATTATTTATTTTGGTGTAGTTGAGAGTTATTTTAAGAACTAATCAATATTCCAATTGTATGTACAAAATCAGCATGTAAGAGGATTTAACTTTCCGAAGGAAACAAAATTTCTTCTCGTCTATTATTTTTCACACAAACAGGATTAAAAGTGACGAATACGCTAGTGGTACAAACCAGTGTCGATAAAACAATAGAAAATGCTTCAGCTGTTGAGAAAGTTTTCAACTTTCATATTATTTAGGTGCTAGTCTCTTCTATGATGATTCTTTCTATACTGACAATTTACATTATTATTACAATATCATCTGTACGATTTCTTTTCAAAGATTATTCTTTTAGTTCGGTGCACCCTTCCTTACCATAATCAGTAAGATTTCGTATTGCAACGCTGTAATAATTAGAATTTTAAGCTAATCAACAATTTGACCGAATTCGCGAAAAAACAAACCATGAATTAATAGAATGAGTCATCATTGCAATGAAGTACGAGCAAGGAAAGGTTAATACAACAAGAGTTCTTTTTCTTTTAGGAATTTACGGACAGCAAATGAATGCATTCGAGGACTTCCCAAGGGTTCGCATAGTACCGTTCAAGAAAAACTGGCCCACGGTTCGCTACGAGTCATCTCCCATCAGCCGGGTAAACAAGCTCGAAGATCTAAAGATCGACGAGGAATCGGTAGCAGAAGGAGGAGAAGAAAATCGCGTGAATCACGACCTGAAACTGGCCTGCGTTCCACCTGTATGGTATAAGAGGGGGAGGGGTCGTGAGACGCGAATCCATTGCGCGAGGACATCGGTCAGGATCTGGCTGTCGATAGTTCGAGCTTTACCTCGGATTCTCCCGCGCTCTCTTGCCGCCTATGCCTCGGGAGCGGGCACGTCATAAAACATAGGTAACTCCGGTATTTATGTCCGTCGTTTTTACGCCCGTCGCTGGCCACCGGTTTCCAGCGCAGCCGAAGCTACATACGCGCGCACAAGCTCGCGCGTCTCGCCGCTGCCTCGTGACTCCTAGCAGTCGGAGCTTGACGCTAATCCCTGTCGGGCACGAAAGGGGTGGCCGAGTGATATACGCCTCTGCGCCGCTATGATAATATCCCCTCTTCTCCCAACCCCACACCTCCCAGGGCCACCCTTTTGTTTCGCGAATACGACTTTTCCGCGCCGGTTGCAGCTGCAACCAACGAGGACGCTTTCCTCAGCCTCGGGATACCAGTTCTGGGACTTTTGGTTTGACCATCTTGGTTTTGGGTTGAAGGAAACCCTGTTGAAAGAAACCCTCACCCTGAATTGGAATTCTTACACGAGGATCTTTAGTAACTCGTTTTGTTTTAGGTTCCTTATGATTTCTCCACGAAATTGGGATTCTTAGAAATTTTCTTCTTTTTCAGACGTCGTGATCTGAATATTTGGTAAGATTTGCTTTGCTATAGATTCTTCATATGCGCGAGTTCGCTTATGTTCAATTGAAAATAAAACAGTCAGATATATTCAATAATATTTATATTTTATTAACGAACAAAATTCTGAAGCCTCTTCTGGCAAATCCTATGCAATGGGGTAGAAAATGTTTTTTGATGTAAAAACTTGTAGAATATCTGGAAATGCTTTCCTGGCAGAATTTTTATAGTCCCTCCGAATCGTTCCTCTGATGTAGCATTTTTACACATTTTTCATAAGCTGCATCATGTTGATCTCGAGTTGCATCGAGTTGTCTGCTGTATCATGATGATGAAGTTTCCATGATCTATAAAATGTTGTCGACGAGTTGATGTCTTCTGTTTATTTCCAACTTTGATATAGCTATTGTTTTGTTCTTTTTTCATGTTCAACGACGGTATACATGTCATCAAGCTTCTTCCCAATAGGCTTATCTTTTCCTTTTATTTTCATCTATCACTGAAATGAAACTAGTCTAATATTACTTTCGCTTTTTCCTTATTCGATCAAGTAACAACCACAAAAAGTGTTTTGACGTAATGATAATTCATTCAATCTACGATTAGAAGGCACCGAAGAAGAGCACGAGGACAGCGGAAATCGCAGCTAGGGCAGTTCATTTCAATTTTACGAACAGCGTTCGTCTAGAGTAAAATCATTCCTCATCCTTATTCGCAATATTAAATTGGTATGGAACAAATATTTGCCCCAAAATGGTCAGTGCGCGCGGAGCCGCGTGCAAAATAACGGAGGCGAAAAAACGGGGGAAAAATGTACACGGAATCCGTATATGAAGCGGCCACGCGCAGCGGCTACTCGTCTCCGTGGTATTATGCGCGATACACGACATGACTCGCCGGCAAACATCATAAATTTTCGATTTATTTAGCAAATCTGTTTGCCCGCCTCCGTAGACGATAACGATTGGCCGTGTTATCGGTGATCGGCAGCGGTGAATCGCGTGCGTTGCACGTTTCCCATCCGCGGGACTCGAAGTACTTTTATAACGTAGAGTTGCGATACGAAAACAACATCGAGCGAATTTTTATCCAAATGACAACTCGAACGATTCTTTCTTTCTAAAGAATTTTAACAGTTTATTGATTACGCAAAAGGATTATATTATACAAAGTGTTTTCTAAAAGAAGCTTTAAGATATCGTTTCTTAATAACATAATCGTGCATAAATCCTCTGATACTTGTTGCATACATGCTACATTTAAGATTTGTCGACAATATTTCAGAAAATTTATTTAATAAAAAGTGTTTACTAGTCTTTCACGAACAATGAATTTTCAGAAAAATTGTCTGTGATATAAAATTTTCACATATTTTTCACGACACATAGAACGTCTTAAGCTTCTCCTGAGCTGTAGAATTTTCACATGATTTTCTGAAATTCTAAAACTTTTACAATTGCTTTAGTGTAAGATTTAATAACATGATATCATTGCATAGAACCTCGTGACATCTTTCTAGAAGCTTTTAAGGACGAATTTTCTTTCAATTTTGCATCATCTATATTCAACTCTAGGTTAAAAATGTTCTCTAATTTCGAATTTGCACCATTTTTCCCTGACCTCTATGGTTTTTGCGTATTTTCGACGAGCTTTCAAAGAATACCGTTTTGTTTTTCCTCAATATTTATACTGTATTCCAATACATCGAATATAACGTTGCTTCATTTATCTCTGGAAAAAAGAACAAATATCCAGTGATGTTGCAGAAACAAATACAATATAAATATAATATAAACTTTTTTCTTCGTTGTGCTATATTAATTTGATAATATTAATGAAACAGATTTTAAGTCTTGATCGAATTAATTTTTTGATAATTTCAACGCTTTTCGTAAATTACTTTAGTTTCTTTGATTTCTTCCACATTGGCGTTTGTCATAAATTGTTTTCAACACCAGCAAATTTATTTAATTGATAACTTACATTCATTGTAAAATGGAGGGAACAGCTTCTTTTTGATTAATTATATTTCTCATGTGTTCGTTCATTTTGTCAAAGAACCTAGTAGTATAAAAAAATGGACGAATAACTGAGGAGCCAACAATAGGGCTGAAACGCTTGATTAAATTCAATGCTTGTTTGGACTACCCGAACAAACCAAATATCAGGGACAAAGACTCTGTGTGTGCAGCGTGATAATATTTCTGCTGAATATCTGACGCAAAATGGCACGTTGATGCTTTTAAACCTATTGATTACCTTGGTAAATGACAAAGTCACTCGAGTAGGTGATTCTCTAATTATTCTGACTAGTGTATTACGTAAAGACACGTGTGTCGTGTTGGACAAATAACTGACTCGTTGTTCTATTATTTACGATTTCTGTTTGCAACGATTACAACATTCAATAGTCGTCTACAATAGGAAATCCTCGATAGATCACTGAAAATTGATACAAGCGACAAATCGCAATATTCAGTTACACTGGAACCACTATTATCGGCACGGTCTTTCTATACTTAAATACTCATGACTTCCGGAAGGTTGCCGCGATTGGTTTCACCTATTTGCCGACGTTTCGCAAACGTTGCAGTCTGCATCTTCATATGTAACTTAAAAAAACGATTTTGTTAAATTCTCACAACTTTTTGTTTACTGGGTCCTACAAATTTCTTTTTAACGTACCTGCGTGGAATTATATCTTTTTTATAACATGGACCACCTAAACCATTTCTTCTTCTAATAAAACGAATCCATGCTTATGAAATTCCTGATATAAAGCTTTTTAATGTGAACAATCGTAATTTTCCCAATATCATTGGGAAAGACCATTACCATTGGGTAAGATGTTAATACTATGTCAGTGTATCATTTGACCTCTGCAAAATCTTACCTTCACGTTATTATTATTCGTACTAAATGTTTGTAGCGCTCAATATTTACCGTCGCAGAATATATGTTTAACGTGAGATGATTTTGACAAGCTTCGCGAAACGTTTTCCACTGAAATCACCTCTCTTTCGCATTTTAATGTTCCCAATGATAACGAATCAAATTTTAGAATAAAAATATTAACAATTTAAATAATTATGTGGTATTATATTTAGTATCCGCGCCTCCCATACCCAACAATAAGGAGTCAAATAAGAACACGAAACGTAGGGTACGGGATTGGTCTTGTAGGTAAAGCGGTCGACTCTGTGGATCCGAGGATCGTGGCTTCGAATCCCCGTGCCTTATCTTTCGTTTAGACTCCTACATATATCATACAGAATCACGCAATATACACGTTTTAACGTAAAATTAACAGAATATTTTGCGTTTTTATTATAAGTGGAAAATGGTAGTGGAAAAAAATAAAAGTATTTATAAAATATATACTGTATTCATACTACATAGTTTCGAAAAATACGCGAATTGTAATAATTACTAAATGTACTTCAAAACGTACCTAAAAATATTGCCAAAGTTAAAAAGCTTTGCGTAAATCCTTTTCGGTAAGAAAATTATCCCCAGAAACGCTTAATTCTTGTCCTCCCAATGTAGCCCCCCGTCCAACAATCGTAGTCAACGTAAGCACCAAGGAGATAGTTATCCACCATTTTCTACGATTTTCCACGTATCTTTCCCGAACGGGTTTCTTTCCCGTATCATGATCTCCAGGCCGCACCCTGAACAGTCTCGTCGCGAATAGCGTCACAATAAAATATTTCCAACGGATTGGAGTATCGGCGTTTCCCGGACACGCGGAAAACAATCTTGCATGATCCGTCACCCCCATAGAGGTTCTAGAGGCAAATCGTTGCGTACGGCTGGTAGTTAGGGGCTGCCCGTAATACAGTAATGAGGGCTTACTGCCATGGAAACCAAAGCCGCTTACAGCCAACCACTCTACTCCCAACCACCCCCCCCCCCCCCCCCCCCCCCGTCGCCCACACCCCCGCGCTCGCCGTTCTATTCTGCGATTCTCTATATATCCACGATATCCTCCTCGTCCGACGAGTTTCGCGAAAAAATTGTGAAAACCGTTCACGGGGACTTCGTTGTTCCTCGACGATTTCAGAGCTTTTTTTTTTTTTTTTTTTTTTAAATTCAAGAGAAGATCAACCATACGAAATGGAAAAGCGTAGAGGTTCTTCTTCGAAACATAAGATTCGCAAATTTAAAATTTGCTGAAGTTGAACAGTAACAGAATAAGCTTGATGGCATGATTAATTTTAAGGGAGTTGCAGCCTTAAGGCTTGCTTTTCAAAAGGTATCATGTTGTTTAAATTTGAAAACAAAGTTTAATATATACTGAAACGTTACTTCCGATTGACATCTTACCAATAAAATAAAATATCCTTCACAAAATCCTGCTAAAACTCCGAATCTCCTTCCTCTACCTACGCTTCATTTATCAGGCTAGTCGACCGCTACGTTCTAGAATCTTCCAGACTATTTCCGGCTTATGATATTCTAAGATCCTTAAGACTGATGACATTCTTAGAGAAATATAGAACCACACACCGCAAATGTCTTTTCTCGTTTTTCATATTTCATGGCACACGAAATGAAACAAGAATACTTCATGAGAGAACACACGTGCTTGTCGAATGCTGGAAAATCATTTAGTTCTGAATACTCATAAAAAGATTTTATTCTTATTATTTTATTTAATTTTAGATTTAACTCTTTATAATTTCGGCAAAACTGTCTATGCCACGATGTGTACAACTGTATAGTTAGACTGCGGATTTTTATGCATTTAGAAGAAATTTGAATGTGCAAGGAATTACAAAATCCTCACATATGCAATAATATAAAAAAGTACTGAAGTTAAAATTCATATTACAATATTTACAAAATAAAATAAATTTCTATTCACGTTCAATTTTTGTAGATACGTTTGCAAAGATTTTATTTTGCATAAAGATCCGCAGACTATTTATAATGAATTCGTGAAGTGACATGCGACATACTAATGCCAAAAGGTTCTACACCCCTGGCCTAGATTAAACAGTACGACAGCCCTAATTTACCCTGGCTGCAACACGACCTATCTCAAGCCTGATTGCCGGAGAAATTCCATGGAATATAGTACAGCCGAAATAACGAAAGAATTTTTATGCGATTGCCACGAATATAATATATTTTGAACAGTAAATCAGACATTGGTAATTAAAACATTTTTATACTAATCAGATTTTAAACTCTATATTTCGAGTTCTCCTTGGTACGAAGATTACTATTTAAGATGATAAAATCTGATTAATATGCATAATCTGCATATCTGATGAATTGCAATAACATGCGAATAAGTTGATCTAAATAGAATTTGGATTGATATTAAAAACACATGACATTGAAAATTAAAAAAATATTACTTTCTCTTTCAGTGCTAGGTTGACAGAAATGAAAAGTCACGTTTCATGGATGATATATTTTTCTTACCTTGCACATAAGTATAGTAAAGGTATGTTTCTTTCGAGTAAATGAAAACCGTATTTTTGTGATGCGTACTGTTTCTTTAAATCACTTCTGCATTTACACGCAACATTACGTCTCTCTAATAAAACGTACCACCCTCGTATGTCAAGGTTTCGAAATGCGTAATTCTTCCTGTTACACTCCAACATTACACCCTCTCGCCAACGTACTCGCGGGCCGCGTTTCACGATGCGAAAAAAGACTCGATCGAGTAAAGTAGCCGGCGCAGGGAAGAGAGCGAAAATATTTGAAAATTTACGTGCCTCGGTGGCGGACAGCGCGGCGTTAGGGTGATCCATAAAAAAAAAAAAAAAGCTGGCATTTAAACCACCGACCGTTTAAGAGTCGCCCCCGTCTCGAGTGGCGCGGGGCTGTCGAAGGCAGAGCGTCGATATCGCAGACCCCGCAATTTCCTTTTCCAATTTGCCATAAACAAGTCGGCCAGCCGCCCCTCGTTAACCGACTGCGTTCGTGACTGCTCCGTTGAAAGTCGCTCGCGTCTTTCCCAGAAGAGAAGGGACGCCCGCGCCGGTTGCAACTCGGTCGAATTAAAGGAATTAAAGGGCGCCTCGTTACTCGTATCTCTCCGATCCTCGACACCCTCTTGGCCGTGAGGGAGAGAAAAAAAAGAACGAGTCACAGAAAAGAAGGGACGATCTTCGTAGGGAAGATCTCCGTTCCTCCGCGAGCCGAGTTCTAGGACGAACGCTCGCATTAAGCGTCCCGTAATGGCAGCGATCATCGGTGCGCATTATTCAGTGACCTAGGGCCCCTCGATTTTTCCACCCCCTGGGTTCCCTACGGTTCCTCCGAAAAGCTCAGACCGAAGGAACGTTGAATTATTGAAACGCGAAGGCGGGAATTAAAAAAATCTCGGGCGACTGCTGGCCGAGATATCGAGTTCGCGACGGTATTTGCTGGATGAATTAAAAATGAGGAAGAAACGAGGGGCCAGGTGGCGGCCGGGTCCGCGCTCGCCTCTCGTTCCTAGGAAAAACGAGGCCATCAGTCGGTGAGCCGACTTAATGTACCGACCACTGAATGATTTAAGACGCAGCCCTGGGGAGAAAGCTTTCTTGGATCGGCTCGCGAGTTGATCGAGTTTTTTTCAATTGCCATGCCCGAGACCCTTCCCTAATTGTCTAGTTTGCCTGAGACTTCGTTCAACGTCGAGGCGATGTCGAGACGTAACGAAAATAGTGGATATTTCAGGGGCCCGTGGTAACCGACATTGAACTTTCTGTTTCGAAGACATCGAAAAGAAAATTTTATGTTTCACGCAATATAAGAATACTTGTTTGTAAAAACTTTCCAAAAGGAACTTTAAAATGTTTAGGAATCAGAATATACTCGCGTCTTTTATTTTGAATGGAAGATCTCATTGAACGTAAATGATTATGTTTAATCCTTTCAACCCGACTTTTTTCTGTATTCTATTCGTTTCTCTTTTAAAAATTAATTGTATTAAACTAGGGTTGGTTATATCAAAGGCTCTAATTGAATGAAAAGAGACAATTTGCCCCAGCGCGAATGATATTCACTTTTTTCACATACAGTCAGTGTAAAAAGTATTCGTACAACATCAAGCGATGCTTTTCTTCAGATTTGATTTACAACATTTGGAGATTTCAAATTGAAAGTGTGTTTTTGTATTAACCTAAGTTACTTAGGGATAGTGTAGCTTTCTATTACTGAACAAATTTTTAAAGTCGGTTCAGTAGTTCCGGAGATTACCTCCTACAAACAAACGAACAAATTTCCTGTTGTATCAGAATTTTTTAAAAGAATATTTTGATCGAAAATTTCTTATAAGTCCAATTACTCCAGACTTATAGTTACGATCGGAACATGAACAAAATGAAAACGAGCCTCCGTAAAAACTGGCACTCGCGACTTTTAGGCGAATAGTTGCAAAATTCAGGACACCCCGGAAATGTTACAGCCTATAGAATTGACGTCGCAAATATGTAAAAAAAAAATGCAACAAATTGTCAGAAAACTTGACACTAGGCTTTAAGAAGTAATATCAAATTATTCGAAAAAATTGTTATGAGATGTTTGCAAGTAGTACCGAATTTAATAGTGAAATAGGCAGCACTCTTCGGAAACGCATCAGATACTACGTAAACTTGTTGGACAATAAAGTCAGGTCCCAGATCGTTTCTTCCAGTTATTCGTGTGGTTTGTAAAAATATAAGAATGTCTTACCTCTACCGCTTCTCCCGACGAACCTGAGGTCGTTGAATTTCGCGACTTGGTTCTTCATCACCGCGGTAGAATTCCGCAATTCCGCGCAGCAATTCTCGTCGTTGCCAGCTCGTACCGTCACCAGGGTCCCGTCACCAACATCGCCCAGTGCAACCACCTTGAACGCCACTGGAAGAGTCTTGTTCGACCGCCAATGTGCTGGTAACACCGTGCAGACCACGTGTGGGGAGCCTGTTGACAACGATCAACGCCAAACTGTCAACCTATCCACGTTGAATTACCCGTTAAATCGAAAAATAAACGACGATTCGTTATATCCAGCGCGTAAATTATAGCCGCTAGAGATGTGCGTTGCGCGCGGTGTATGGATTTATACTAATCCGGAAAGGTGCAACCGTGAATAAACTACTATTCTACCATTGCTTTTCAAAATCATTTTTTTAAACGAAAAGATTAGACATATTTCTCAAGCCAGATGGTTCCACTTGGGATACCGTCCCAGAAATGGAAAAGAATCTATAATACTAATCTACTGTAGGAGCAGTGTTGAAGAAGGCCTCGAAAATAATTGATCACTATCCGAATCAGTTTATTGGACGAAAAATGTAGGAAACATCTATGTAATGTTTCACGGTTACTTACAAGTTACTTTCAACGGTTGATCTAATACAGATATACAGATTGTAGAACGATCCTTTACGTTTTGATCTTAGATAAGAACTAGATAAGTTAGTACAGAAGCTCATTGATGGAGAAATTGTCATCAAAAGACGTCTTACCTGTTCTGATGAGTTCCCCAGGATGTTCGGCGAACAGTCCGTCCAAAGTCCTCTCAGCGAGCAGGTCCGCGGTGAGAGCGTAGTCCGACAAATTATTCGCGCCAGCCGAACCTTGTGGAGGGACCTCGTTGGCCAGGTGCATTCTTCTCCTCAAGGACGAAGTCCTAGTTCTTCTGATTCTCGTCCCACCGATCTGATGCACCGAGTTCCCTTGATGAATCTGATGGCCGTTCCGAATCAATCTCGGATCTGGATAGTCTAAGCCTGGAGGCCGCTCCTCGGGGCGCGCATCTCGTAAAGGATTCGTCATGAGACCTGGATCATCGGACTCTTTTCGTGGAATATTCTCCTCGCTGACGAATTCTTGCGAAGGATTCGGCTCAATCTTCTTCGCCCCTTACACCGAACTCGATCGAACACTATCAGACCGGTGCCCAGACTCTAGACAAATTCTCATACGACGCTTTTGCGATAGACGGCTTTAAAAACGAACAGGCTCTTTATTTTACGATGCACTTGTGTTTAGTCAACCGAGTTGTTTGTCCTTGCGAGTGACTACGATCCTCGCGCCAAACCCGACTAAACACTATGAGGCCGGCTTAGGTTGAGATTAGATCCAAACAGTTCATACGGCAATAGCGTTATGGATGAGTTTCAAACTGATCAGGCTTTCTATTCGATGAACCCTCGTCTAACGAATAGTATCTAGGTGATTTCGTTGTTTGTACCGAGTGAAAACTATCGGAAAAATGTCCCTGATCTAAAATAGGGCTCATGCGACACTTTCGCGATGGGTGTTTAGAAAAAGACAGGCTTTCTATCTCATACCATATCTTCATCTAACCAATAAGTTCTCTTATCCTGATAGAGCGACTCTGCTGTTCGAACCAAACCCGAGCGAACACTATCGCAGCAGTGTCCAGGCTCCGAGCTAGAGAGCTCATGCGACACTTTCGCGAAAGATAAATTCCAAATTGGACAAGCTTCCTATCTCATGGTACATCTTGATTTAACCAATAAAGCGATAGTGGGACGACAAGGTCCAAGCGCGGATCAGTTCTGATTCCATAACAGATCGATGACGATCATGATGAATAAAGTGGTCCGGGTTCTCCGTTTGGTTCCACGTCCGGTTGGCTCCACGCGGCCCAGGATCCTTTGATCCTTATTTCATTATCCCGCGACGGAGCCGAGGTAAGAGTATCCGTTTGCAAATTCTTCGTCTCGATTGCCAAGTCGCGGGGAAAATTCGTTTTATTGGAATCGACGTCTCCCCTCGTTTCTTTCGTTTCTTTGATCGGCCGCCCCACTCCGCTTCGATACGACGGATGTCAGCGATCACCAGACACGGATTTCGAAATCCCGCACGCGGCAACAACAATTCCCGCGGTACACCGTTCTAAAATCTCACCCCGACGTCCCCTCGCCAATCGAAGTAGCTCTCCATTAACATCACATCGACACTTCGAAGCGACCCTCTAACAGGTGTTAACCCCGCATAGGGAATCCTCGTCGTACCCTCCAGCGACAGCACAAACTACGCACATTATTATCCTCGGGGACGACAGTCCGGTTGAACACCACTAAATCATAATCGGTTAGCTCGTAGGAACTGACGGAATCACCGATGACAGATCCAACCACCAGACACGTAACGTTCCGGAATCAACGTCACCACGATTGGTCCAAAGCTGGTCCAGGTCGACGACAACTGGTCCCCCGTGACCGGATGTCGCGTTACTCAACCGGTTGTCGGTTGTCCCATCGATGTTGAGCGATATTCGGCGAAGACACGCGCGCGACGACGAAAGCACTAATTTCTTTCGGTTCTGTTCACTGACAGTCGTCCAGTTCCGGACCAAACGACAGTGGATGTTTCTTCGCGGCTGCTGCTTTGGCGGGCGGCAGCGGCAACTTCCACGGGGAAGTAGGATAGGGTGTTTAACTCGCGCGGTCTCGTTTCGGTTCGGCGGTGGAAGATGGCGGCTTCTGCGGTGGAGCCGCGCGGTGTGGTTGCGGTGTATTTTTGAGGCTGCCGCCCCCAGCCACCACCGAGACCACCCTGGGTAACCTACCCCCCTCCGTGCCTCTCTTCCACGCCGCCGCCACCGCCGCCTGGCCGTGCCGGCCGCTTGGTGGGGGTTGGTTTTTCCAAGCGGTGGGGAAAAATCTCTCTCTCCTGCTGCACCCTCTTCCGCGATCCGCGATCCTGATGCTACTCCTGCTGATCGCAACTACCCGATGACAACACCCGCGCTTATCTCTCTCTCTCTCTCTCTCTCACTCTCTCTCTCTCTCTCTCTCTCTCTCTCTCTCGCTCTCTCACCCCACCCCACCCCCCTCCGCGCCGCTGCCGCGGGAACGGAAAAATCGCGGAATGTCTTTCAGCCTGGAATTTCTTTCACAGAATCCCGATAATTCGAGGCTCCGTGACCGGCTACCAGATCGTGTCTTCGGAATGTTGACGATGCACGCGCTAATCTTGTCAAAGAAGTAACATTCTGCCACGCTATCTTACGATTCCGCTTCGTTTAACTTCGGCACGGATCGCGAACACTTCGATCCCGTTGATCGAAAGTTAGAAACACTCCACTGCGATGAACGAGCACTGAACATGACCACGGTTCTTGTTGTCATTCGGACGCCTCGTGTTCATCGAGATTCATGAATCTCGAACAGTGGATCGACCGAGTCGGGAGAGACGCCTCGGGCAGTAATCGACTTTTGCGCGAGCCAAGAATCTCGACGACCGAGGTACCCATTCTTCTCCTAAACATTTTTCTACTCAGATCCACGACGAGGACGTCACTTCACCGATAGTTTGGCTTTTTGCGCTGCTGAACACATGCCCTCTAAAAATAGCCACGGTCACACTCGTTGGTTCTCGTAGCATAAACCAACCGTCCGCTTCAGGGATCGGTTCCGTCGCAGTAGTCTTCTCCGCGATGCGACGTCAAGGTGATGCGATCCACCGCAGCTTCCACCGCGTAAAAAAGAATCCTCTGTCCTGTAATTAACGGCCCGTACTGATCGTTTCCACGTTGCGGTCGCCTCGGCACGCCGATAACGAGCTTGACCTTTGCCTCCTTTCGACACCACTCATTGGATCGTCTTCCTTTCTTTTTTCTTTCGGCGGCTCACTCGTCGAGTCCTTCCTGCTTCCGTCGTTCAACGACCTCCCCGCGCGAGACTGCAAAACGACACTGGGAAGAAAGGGAAAACAAAGACGGCAGAAAGGTCCCTCGTGTAGTTGCGTTTAGCACCGAGGAATACGGGGGTTGCGCGATGCTTGGGGGCTCTACTAGGGTGCACAAGACCAAAAGAGACGGCGCGAGGGTGAACGGAGATCGCCACGCTCGGAGAAAGAGGGGAATACTTTGTCTTAATGCCTCGTCATACGTGCGGACCTGGCTGCCGAACACATCCAGGAACGAATCTTTCCAAATTGCGAGGGTGGAGTTCCTTCGAGTGGTCACAATTATCGTTATTGCGACGCGACGCGACGCCACGGTTAAACGACTCTTTGGGGTTGCGAGAGCGGCGACATCGAGAAAACGTACAAGTTAACGTCATCGAAGGCGTTTCGTGAGAAAACTTGTAACGACTGTTGGTAGTCGTATGATAGCAATTAATATGGATACATTCAACTTCATTAATTATAGACGCAATAAAAATATAACGTGGAAAAAAAGATGTTTAATGATTCTTAGGATGTTTTAGCCTCGAGACTATTGCGAACAATTGAAAATTACGATAGTATAAATAAAAGACAGGACAATTATAATACACCACGATTTCAGTCTGTAACTATAAGATGTGTAAAACCATGCGTAACTTAATTTTTTATTTTCCGTTACTTACACCACTATGACGTGTACGCATTCTTTATTTTATTTATTTGTAGAATTATTTTATAGTTTCCCGGAGCGAGCCTACTTTAGGACCGATATATCGAAAACAATATTACACGCTCTTTTTTCTACTGCATTTGGTATTGCTTTTGATGCTAATCAAGTTACACGTGTAGATATTTATTTTCTGAGATAATCAAAGAGGAATCTCGGATAATCTCGATACGTCAGAAAACTTCTCGACTTGAAATACCGCGAACTTGTTAAATTTCCTGAAGAAGAGTTCGAAGCGAACCTAAATATCAAAACCAATTCCGTATGTTCACTGACCAAATACGCGACAATCGATCGCCGATTCGAGCCGAAATGGCAATCTCGACTTCCGAAATTAAGTGCGGGCCACGACGCGGCATCGCGTTTCTCTTTCGACAGACGACGGAACACTATCGATCATGACGGATCTGTACCAAGTTACGAGGATCCCTGAACGAGAGGAGTCACCCCATATAATCCTGCACCCCTATGGGTAACAATGCAACGCCTCCGCGTCCCTAAATGTCGAGTTCCCCGAGATGCATTTCGTCATACATCGGACCCTCCGGCGATACATCGCCTTTTTTTGTGTTCCTCCATTTTTTCGCCCCCGGTTTCGACACACTGCGACACGTCCACTCCATATACGGCCTCGAATAAAAGGAATGTAATAATTCTGTGATCGTTATTTGTTCCACTGATGAGAGCGTGAAATTATTCACGAGCGTGTTTTATTGAAATTTTTGGTGTCACTCGTGTCGAGCGTAGAAATTTAAGCTACGATCGAATTTACTGTCGTTTAAGTATCGTTCTAAAAACATTCAGAAGAGCCAAGACGTCGTTCTTCGATTGCCAAAAATCGAAAGATATGTCCGATGCTTTGCGCGTCTAATGCGCAGAGAATAAAAAGGAATATAAGAAAATTGCTTCAACGCAACGAGTGGGGTTAAAAAGTCGGGAAAAAAAAAGAACGGTAGCGAATATTCAAGGTGCACGCGTCGAGTAATTTTGAAATACTCGGGTAGAAATCAACCCCGTGTTCCAAGCGTGACAGTTTTTCACGATGGAAATAGGTATTTAATTATATCGTCCGGTTCGACGTGATTTTGTGTAATTAAATCCTGTCGCCATAAAATTACCAGGCCGAAACGCGGCGACGATATTTTTCAATTAAAAGAAAAATATATTCGATTACGCGTGCCAGGGCTGCGATTCGCAATCGCCAACTATTTTCCCCTCGCTTCTCTTTTTTTTTTTTTTTTATTTTCTACCCCTGGTCTGTCGAACGCCCTTTCGACGGTAACGATATTCCATAACCCGCATCCGACACGGTCCACATAATCGGTATCGCGGCGGTGAATGCTGAACGATTATCGACGCACTTTTCCGTACGAATTAATTGGCCCAATTATCGGGACCGAACAATTACCTACTGGCGACCAATTAGATCAACGCTGGCCGTTGTTTCCCGCGTTGCCCGGCAAGAAATAATTGGTGCTCGCGTTCTCCGCTCACCCGAACGCCAAAAACCGTGAATAAAATCGCCCCCCGGAAAAAAGAGGAGCCGACCCGTTTACACCGAAAAATTAAAACAAAAATCTGCAAAACTGATACGAACATCCAAGGACTCGATCAACGTTTCACGGTGAACTGAACCCTCCGTTCGTCAATTATCATTTGCTCCTTCGCGAGGCACCGATACGTTTTCATCGACGAGGAACTCGAAACGAGACGAAATTCACGACTCCAAAAACGTCCTCCGATAATCCGTGATTTCCTGTTTCCGACAACTGTCGAGAAAATTGGGACATTTGTAAACTGAAAAGTTGACAGATTGCGAGACTCGAATGTTAAAAAGGCAGTATCTTGGAATAATAGAAAGGCGACCAATTGAAAATTGGAAGATTAGAGTATTTTCTATCAAAACAGGAAACATGGCTGTGAAAGTAGGAAATTAAAAAATTGTACTGTTGAGGAATTGTGTATTAAAGCTGAAAAAATAAAATAGCTATGAAATTGGGAGATTATGAATCTGGGATATTGAAGAACACGATAGTAATGAACGTTTTTAAATTTTACAATTTCGGAATTGGAACACTCCGTAACTAAAGAATTTATATAGTAAAGAAATTAAAGACCTATGGTGTTACGAAACGGGGTTGCTGGGACAATGAGGAACTGTGGAATATCGTAACACCAATGAGAAAGTATATTTGTAAAAAGATGTAATATATGGAAATTGCTACATTTAATAATGCGGTAACAAGGAAAATTGAGAAACTTTACGGCTAATATATGGTACAGTAGGATAATGTATAACAAGGAATAATGGATAATAAGGAATTGTGTAATGAAAACTGACTGAAATATTTTTGAAACGTGTAGTTGAGAAACTGTGAAGCTTGAAATTTAGAGAAATCTGAAACTGCTAAAGGAAAAGGTGATTAGTTTCCGACTGACAATTTGTAAAGAAAAATATAAAAATTTAATGCAAACGTTAGAGGATCTCTGTCGTATAATCCCACTGGAACGAATACTCTCTTTGCCAATTATCCGTTGCTTAACCTCTTCACGGACGATCTTCTTTTCTTTTGCCATTATTAAATTTTTGTTCTTCATGAAGAGGTTAATTGCTAATTCCGGTTTACAAATAGCAAATTCGTAACGATTCGAAACAAGTACCGATTGTCCATGATTTCCAATGTTTACGAATCGATAACGTAGGAAATGTGAAAACTGTAAAGACAGAAAATTGATAAACTGAGAAATTGGGAAATTTAGAAACTGGAAAATGAAAGAACGCGGTAGCTGAGAAATAAATTGGTTAGTTCGGAAATTAAAATCGACGAACTCGGTAACTAGAAGAATCGTTAACCGATAAGCTACGAGATAGGAGAACTGAAATATTTACACAGTAAATTGAGAAATTAAGAGATTAAGAAATTCCACGATCGAAAAATCGAAGAACACGAGGAAACGAGGAAGATGAAAGATCGAGAACTTGGAAAATTTGCGAAACTCGCCATCCAAGCATTTGTGATTACAGAAACTGGGAAGTAACAATGCCGAGATAATAGTAAATTGAAAAGTTGGGAAATCGGAGGAACTCGCTACTGGACACTGTAAAGTGCACATTTTTCCACCGAAAAAATTAAAGGAAGTAAGAACGTGCCAACTAGATACGACCATCGAAGGATTTCGATGAACGACTCACACTGGAAATGAACCGTCCGTTCGCCAATTACCCGTTGCTTCTTCGCCCAGGTGCCGATGCAGGTCCACGCGTGCAGTTAAGACGACGAATCCGTACCGTGAAAAATTCAAGATATTCGAAACGATCACCCGTGATATCTCGTGTACGCGTTCACGACACTTTGATTTTCGCGGGCGCGAAACGTCTGCTCGCGGAACCGTATCGAAAAGGGGGTGGGCGACGAAGGGGTTGCGTTCCAGAACCGGAGGTAATCACACACGGTTAGCACGTGTTAGCCGGGGCGAATTCTCGAAAAAGGCCGCAGCTCGTCCTCCAAGACGACCGCGTCTTGGGGGGGGACTGGGGGGTCTGTCTCTAGGTGAGAGGACCATCGCGGGGGTTGGAAAGGGGCTGGAGACGGTAGAGGCGGTGCCAGAGGCGGGTCGCAGTTTTTCACGAGTTTGCGCATGCGGCTACTTTTATACCCCACCAACGTTGCCGCCGCCTTGACGTTCTTAAAGGCTTCTTAGGGTGAGTTTTGTCCCCTACCTTCAGCCTCCGACGTGGCGCACTCCCCCGCCGACGGGGGTGGCACACTGGGACACCGTGGCTGGCTTCGCGCCGATTACCAAAGGGTTGTACCGCCGCGGCGACACGATGCTTGCGGACGACGACAGTCTCGGTAAACCTCCGGCGTGGCGGCTCGAGCCTTTTTGCAGCCGATCTCTGCGATCGAATTTATTAACCATGGAAACTTTCCAACCGGTAGTTCTTCTTAGAGATACAACCTTGGAACTGTCTCGAGGAATTGAGATTAATCGAATAATCCGCCAATTCAGAATTTTCTGCTCGGCTATTGTAACCCATTGTTTGAAGATTTCGAATTTTTACTTGTTATCAGGTCGTCCCTTAACCAGTCAGCTGTGATCGACGAGTATACTCGTCATTGAGAAAAGGCAGTATTTTGCGTCGTGACGAGTGTACTCGCTTTAGTACAT
Organism: Hylaeus anthracinus; assembly: GCF_026225885.1. Lineage (NCBI taxonomy): Eukaryota > Metazoa > Arthropoda > Insecta > Hymenoptera > Colletidae > Hylaeus > Hylaeus anthracinus. The sequence goes on along the minus strand of NW_026534330.1, from coordinate 1,989,447 downwards.
TTTCATTTAGTACTGATTTTACGTGTTTCATATTATCGGATATTTTCTGGTTGAAAAATGTTGCAGTGATTAAAATAGGTGGCTTAATCACTTAGTGCGAGATCCAAAACGCATGAATGATGTGATAAAACGTTCCAATTACATCTTTTTTTTTTTTTTTTTGTTATCCTTGTTGTGCTCCGTCCAACGTTATTATGACGGAAAACAATTTTTTTGCAGTTCGTCAATGATGGTCGTTTTTACGCTAAAACTGCTGTAAATAATCAAATTGTAGCCTGAGAATTGTTTCCAACGGTCGGTCTCGGAGAAGGTTCCATGTGTAAGGGGTTAGTCAGCCAGCCAGGGGATCTTGTGTAAGTATCATCGGCACGAGGTCTCGCGTCTCTAAGTCCACGTCGATCCTACGTAACAAGATTGTCGAGAGAAACCAAAGGAGTAGCGCTAAGGAGTTGTCGGTCTGGAGGCGGCTGAAATCAGATTAGCAGTCAGGCGCGTAATCGAGGCTTCTCGACAGCTACCAGCGGACGTTGCGTTTCTGCGAGAAACTGCATCGTCTAATCATCGATGTTTCTCGTAAAACGACTCGACAAACTGACGACGCGACGGTACCCTTAACTTACTGTCCACGCTAAAGAAGTTTAAAACAGGAAAATTATTATCTTTCTGAAACACGCCAATTTATTTAACAAGGTTTAACGTTAACCGAAGTTAAGCCGTTAATAACCGCAACAATAGTCGATGGAACTCCAAACTTGTATTGAAAACAGAACAAAGAAAATCCTAAACCCTTTATAATGTCTCTAACAAATTTATTGTGTTAGCCAAGAGTCAGTTAACCGATCAGCGTCCATAAAAATAGAAAACAGACCGGAACCATTAACTAGACTCCCACCTGTTCGCCAATGTTTCCCAAAACACGCGAGATTTCGTCCCGATATGTCTCTGCAGAGGTCCTTGGCCGTGTATCCGGAGGAAAATTGGCAAGGGGAAATGCCGCGGGTGTGGCGCAGGGGGGGTGGGGAGGAGGGAGAAGGAGGGGGCTCATTTTTTGATAGGGGTTGCAACCGAGACGGTGGTGCCGGGTCGTGGGGGTGCGGGAAGAAGCGAGAAGAAAGAAGGACTCCTCGTCGCAGAGAAAATAAGAAAGCAAATTACCTAGCAGTCACCTACCCCTCGGGGTGAGGTGTCGATATGACATGTAGGGAGACAAGGGACCTACGGCTGGCAACCCCTGGGGTTTATTACAAGGGTGGAATCAAATACACCGGGTGTCAAAAAATGAAACGCCACCCCACCGCGTTCCGTGCCCGCCCTAGCCACGGTGCAAGGACTGTGGGATGAGGTCACGGTAAGTTACGAAAGGGCGGGAGGGGTTGAAGTTGTAACAGAGTTGGATTCGGACGGTTCTTCGCGGGCGGAGGGACTGCAGATGGCTTTTCCTTCGCGAACCACTGCCTGGAGGCTTGATAAAAGATTGTATCGATTACACCGGCAAGACAATTTCAATAATTTTACAGTAATTATGTTTATATATGCGAAGAAGGGAAAGTGATAACTTTCTCCGTTGACAGCGATGGAATTCGCACAGAAATTTTCTAGAAGTAATCAATTCCGCAGCCAGCTTATTACAGAAAATCGCTGTCTCCCACGGAACCATCGGTAGGGACGAAGCCGAAGGGGATAGAATTGTTCCACCCCTGCATCGTCACCCCATTTGCCGGCTTCGCGCTCTTGTTTGTTTCGTAATCTTTAAGATCGGAAGGGTTCGAGGCTCCCGAAGTGCTGGGAATCTATTGTCAAGCTCGATTATGTGCTACGCAATTAGTTCGATCGACGAAACCGACAAATTCGAATGAAACTAACCACGAGAACCAAATTTCAACGATCTCGGTTGTTCGTGAAAAAATGGCACTCACCGTTTAAACGGGTACCGTTTACAGAAAACACGCTCTCGGCGACGAAGACGATTCGTTTGCAGCCTTCAACTACGAAACTTCTTGCAAGCGGGAGGAAGGAACGAGTAGTGATTAAATATTATGACCAGCGCAATCTTCGAGGACGCGTCTACGAAAAACGTTACTTAGGATAATTAAAAGGACGTTTTGCCAGTGGAATCCGGCCAGTGAGCCTCGTGACGGAAACACAACTTTCCCATTCGAGTCCTTCGATCGCGCTAATCCTCCCACGCTAGGCGTTCGATGTTCTTCTCTAGGCTGTATTCAAGACTATTAATAGTCCGAGCCTGGATGCACTTCCGAAGGGAAACTGTTGTACCATGAAACCTTTTTTTAAAATCGAGAGGTCATACTAACCAATTCGATTGACAATGTCGTTTGATGAGTTATAACTAGACTGCGGATTTTTATGCTTTTGTAGGAAATTTAAATGTTCAACTACAAACTACAAAACTGCAAACTACAAAATGCACACAGTATGCAAGAATATAAAAAATATTGAAAGCGAGGCTTACGACTTGAAATTACATTCAATTCAGAAACAACGAAATTTTTTAATAATATACAAAATAAAATTTGTGATGATACGAGTCAAATATATCTCTAGATGAATATCAAAATTATAAGAATTGAAATATTTTATTAAATTGTACTAACTCGATTAATGTAACGGTTATTATAAAACTAATTGTTGGTAAGTGAGCTTAGAGAAACTGTTTCGCCACTAAATATTACAGAGACCTCCTTCGTTGATTAGAAACCCGAGTTTCTAACAGTGAGACGAATATATCCCGGATGATCCACGATGAAAACGTCTTCCAGACGACGGTAACGTCGTCTTGGACACAAGCTGCAGAGACGAGGGTCCGTTAGTGTCAAGAAACGACTCGTCACACGAGGGGTGCACTCCAACCCTTGGCTAACGCCACCTAACTTTCACCGAGCAACCTCCGATTACTCTGGTTACGCGAAAGTCTCGATGTCTCAAATATGGCACTGGCGAATCATCGTGAACGCCAGATGTTTTAAGGGTACCCTCTCCTAAGAATTTGAAAAAAAAAAAGAATTAATTTTTAGATTTATTTTTAGTAAAAGTATCTTACACAAAGTAAAAGTTGCACTTTATTTGAGCATCAATAAGATTAACAAACAACAATTTTATTTCATATTTCATTGATTAATGATTTTATCGATGGCGCTGACTGAGATGACGATTGAAAAAGAATCCTTATCTGTAGAAGTGATGATTTCTTCAAATATATGAAATAAAACAATCAAAAGGTTTTTTTAGTGATTTTCATGAATTTTTTTCAGCAAAAAAGGAATATATATAATTTACTGGAACCTTGAGTAAATTATATATATTCAAATAAACATTGTAACTTCTTGGAAGTATTTCCTTGGAAAATGTGAAAGATATCAGCTGCCACCTATCGGAGCTCACCATCAAACGTAGCTGTTTTACGAACATTTTGGAGGCCCCAGTTTGCACCTGAAATCAATAGGGATTTAAATTTACTTTAAAGACATGTCTTTCTTCTACATGAACCTACATTCCTCCGTAAAAAATTGAATATTGCATTTCTAGATGTGTTTAAATGAGAGCATCATTTTTTGCCATTTTTGTACGTTCTTTTGCAATAAAAAGATACTTTAAACAATGATATTTTATTTTACTCCGAATGTAGGTTCTTATAGGAGAAAGACATGCCTTCAAAGTAAATTAAATCCCTATTGATTTCCACTGAAAACTGTGGCCTCCAGAATGTACGCAAAACAGCTACGTTTGATGGTGAGCACCGATGGGTGGCAGCTGATATCTTCCATATTTTTCGAGGAAATACATCCAAAAAATTACAATGCTCAATTGAATACGTGTATAAAATGTAGTCAAGGTTTCATTAAATTATATACATTCCTTTCTTGCTAAAAATAATTCATAAAAATCACTAAAGAAACGTAGTCCTAAATCTATTCGCCCCCTTACAAGTTATTCAGAAAAGAGTATGGGACTAACGTTTGGGTTACCCAGTGTAACAGAGAAACGGCACAGTATCAATTTTGCGAGTACGTAGGTCTCTTGAGGGTAGCCCGACCGGGATTTTAAAGGACACTTCGGCCAGCAATTACAAAGAGTCGAGACACCGCATGTAGAAAGTAACTGACGCAGGAATCACCGGAACACAACCGCTCCTTAATCAGGGTAGTTTCGTTACCCTATCCCTCGCAATCGTCATCGTCTCTGACCAAGAACGACCCAAGAGAGAGCCGAGCCGGAGGCGATCCTAGGGTCATTTCCATTCGCTCCTAGCAAAGTGGTATCATTTCCCAAGAGGCCGGGGATCCGCTGGACTTGAAGGTTCTGTGGCACAGCTGGCCTCTCGCTTCATCGAGTACAGTTCAGTAGAGTTGTAAGGATCAATATACGCGTACGGGAACCGAGCACCGCTCGCAATAGAAGCCATCGCTGATAATGAAATTGTTCCGGACACAGTTTCCCCATTGTTGAAACCTATGCTTCATACCGACTGCAGACGACACAAAGGGTCGGTCTTGGGTGGTACTCGCCGGTGGCTTCGTCGGATGTATCCTTCAGGGCGGAACTAACTACCGATGATGTAATCTTTTTCCCAGATCCCGCGTGTTGGAATTATGGTCTGTCGATTTGCATGGAAATGGGGGGACTCCAAAGCCGGGCTCGTTTCGTTTCGAGAATGTTAATAAAACGGTACGAAAAGAACGTACCTCATCAGAACGTTTCAACACTGCTCAGACTCCCCTTACAGTGATCTATATATCGTGGACCATCATTCATCTCTGCGAGAATCGTCTCTGCTCTTTTTTCAGAATCTACATAATTAAATTAGGATCTATTCGTTCTAAAAAGTGCCAAGTCCAAACGATGTTATAGACTGTTTCACTATCATGTTCACACGGTAGTCGGTTAGTCACAGGCATTAGCAATCGATGCTGCGTCGCATCACGTACATGTTTGCCAAGACATGGTTCAGAAGAAACACGATAGCCAAGAAACACACGCAGCTTTTCGGCCAGTTTCGGATGGCAAGGTCTTACACTGGTGACAGTTTATCAAATTGCAGGGCTGCCCCGTGTGCCCCTAAAGGGATGTAAGGGTCGTACGGTGGATCGAGGTTGGGGGTAGCTTATTAGAGCCACGACAGCAGTCCGGGCTCCACCTTGAAACCTCCAACCAACCGCCATCCCGCCGTGAGTCTTACCACCTTTCCTCCTTCCATCCAGCCGTCGACGTCGCCTTCCTATCTTCAGCCTGGCGACCTCCTTTCCTCCCACGCCCTCTTCCCCTTTTCATCTATATAGTTCAAGCACCGTAGAAACGTGGCTCAACATAAAGGGACGCCTGGGACCGTCGCACTTGCTGCTCGTCTTTAATCTACGAGGTCACCAAGCAACGACGACGACTACTACCCTCGAAGCAAATGAGTACGGCTACTGAAAAGACGTTGGTACAGTTGAAAGATTTCGATCGTCGGGCCAGATTTAATATTCACCATAGGAAAACGAACGGATAAAATCTATGTATTATAAGGTTGCATCATTTGAAGAAATAGGCAGGCACGACGACCCATTACGAACGGATGGGTCTTGCACGTTCCATGATTTTCGAGGCCCTGTAAAATGACACTAACCAATCAATTAGGGATTTTTGTTAGCGGGGTATTCTTAACCTTTCACGCCCTTGATCACATATGTGTGGACGTTTACTTTTCATAATTAAGGTCTAATTTACACATATCCGTAACGTCTCAGTTCCGTATACGTACCGTATAAAATATCGCTTTTGCTATGCTATGGACAAAATATTTCGCGTTATACAATATCTCGTCCATAGAATTGTACAAATGTCATTTTAGCTCAGTGTATAGAAAGGATTTACCTAGATTTCGCGTTATACAATATCTCGTCCATAGAATTGTACAAATGTCATTTTAGCTCAATGTATCGAAAGGATTTACCTAGGCTACATTTAATGTTCATCCTGAATCAATAAGAGAATCCTTTTATTCCACCGTGACGATTTACTCTGTTCGATAATAAATTACAAAATTCTGTGCTCATGAGAAAGAACAAATTCCTTATATTGTTCCCACGGTCTTAACTATGCTGTGATCGCGATATAGAATTGAATTTTTAAATCGTTGACAGGTGCAACGTCGATCGGTTAAAGTAAGCGTAAGTATAGTTCATACGTCTCGAGTTGAACGTCAGCTCGTCAATTCCGGTCGGAAATAGGTATCGACGCGTGGTCCCAGGGGATTTGTACTTCTTTACGCAACATCGAGACCGCGTGTAGCAGCCTGATTCAAAAAGACGAGCCGCGCCAGCTTTGCCGCTTCTCTCCAGGGGGTAGTTTTAAAATTCATCCCCCATACGAGGACTAAAGGGCCACACGCTACACGGTGCTCATATCAATCCGGAGGATCAATAGAAAATGTTGCTGGCTCTAGCTGATAGATTCCGTGCAGGATCACCGTAAATTCCAAGAAAATTACACGGTAGTAAATTCTCGAGTATACAACGACGCCCCTGAAAACAATTATCATAACTCAGATTTTTAGCTAGTCGTATTCTCTTGTGCCAATCGTTATCACCGGAGGGGACGATGCGCGAGAAGAGCGCCAAATTTTGTTAGGTATCGAACAAACTTTTTCCAGACGGAATCCCTTTTATTCCTTTATCTATATCCATGCTAACGTTCCATCGACTCTGTTTGACAGATCACTCTTCGTTCAGAATTTTTTTTTTTTTGTCGTGCTAGCGCATAAACCGTTTACACTGTTTCTCGCCCCGTATGTCTTCCGCGTAGGGAATCCATGGTAATCCAGATTTATTTATCTCTCGATAATGTCCAGGGCTACTGCATCGGGCATCGCGACTTCCGTGTTTTCCATAAATCAAGACTCCCGCTCGCTGGGAAAAATTGATCGCCACTGGGTTAAGTTTCGATATACGTGTCGCAAAAGGCTCTGGTCGCACCGCGGTAATCGTATCGATCCAGCATTCTTAATCCATTAATGAACTTCCCTGGCTCGTTTTACGCCTGCTAACAGGGCTCGTTGCGCTAGTCTACTCTATAAGCTGTATCCGATGTTCGTATTCTTAACTGTAGGCTCATGACGAACATCCAAACTGAAACTAGAGAAAAGTGAACAAAATCGGACCCATCTCTTTATGTCGGACCCTCAACTTCTTTGTTAAGGGTGAATGCCTACCTAGAAGAACTAAGTTTTGTAATAATATATTTCGTTGAAGCTTGAGCAAGTTTTTCGTTCAAAAATACTGAAAATTATGCGCCAACGCTTATGTGTCAACGCTTCAAGAAAGCTATAAGAATTTACAATCGATTCTAATAATACCAAAAAAATACACGTTTCCAAAGTTAGACCATTTAATGTAATGCAATTCTTGTTCTCGCACTTTGCAACGAGATGACGTAGAGCGCAAAGGGATAAAATAAAATATTTATTTAACCACCTAGTAGATAATCCGTGACAATGTTTTGGTACCTTTCAGAAGAAGATGTTTTCACACGACAATTACATCGTCATCCCTGTCCCGCGTTCATTCTTACTCTCCCCCATGCACTCTGCATACGGGGATTGACTGAAATCCTTGCTTCCAGGGCTAGTAAACAAGCGATAGGTCTCCCAATGTCGTCGTCTTCCACGACGACAAAATTCCTCAAATATTTATCCGTCTTTCCCTTCAAACCCTTCAATCGCCGCCGCCCCAAAATGCCACTTCCGTTTCACGCTCGTAGAGAGTGTGTCAATTCTGACGCCTATCGACGTATGACAAATACCTCGTCCCCGTTGCTTGCACTTTCTGTCAGCCCTGACGACCGGGACAAAAGGACAAATCGGAGGGAAGAAAATACTCGTAAGGGTGACTGTCGCGAACTCACCGTTCCTTCTGCTTTCCAGCAATCTCTCTTTTTCTGATAAAACGTTCCAGCCCCTGCGAAACATCGAGCGTCACGGTTGCTTTTGCTTTCCAGGATTCGGGTTTGTTGCGTTTACCTTAACAATTATTGAGTTTACTCTTACAAGACACAGAGTTCGTCCGTTTTCTATAAGCGTGCAGAGGGATTGAAACAATCCCTCGACATGTTTCAATGATTAGACCGCGAAGTGACGCTCGCTTACGATCTTCCCAGCTCTCGACTAGTCCACCAACCATCAGCAATTAGTGCGAGTCCTTCGTATAACGCTCAAGAGTACCAAGGCTTTGCAATCTAATAACGTCTTAGATTCGAGGACCACTGAACAGTGTTATCCTTTTACCAGCGCTGCCAAATCAGCGAGAGCGATTATTGTAATAACTGGCCTGTTTAACCTATGCAGGAGTTCCTATTTTGTGATCAGTAACAGTATGGAGGTGTGAGAGCTTAACATTTCGAAAATTGCACAATAAAGACCATCCTGATCACCTGTGTATTTACCTAGCCAACCACCAGCAAGTATCTCACTATAAGTAGTAAAAGAATTTTAAAAGCGGTGGCATGCCTCATCGAATGGAATCTTCGGACGTTCTATCGTCGTGCATCTTGGAATTCAGAAATCTCCAACATCAGCCGCATGCCTAACAAAGTTTAAGGAAACTCTGGTCTATCCAACGTTCGAACTTAGACTGCGTGTTCTTGACACGCGGCAGTAGTTCGCGATTAATTTATTCTTCTTCAGTCGGCTGTTAATTGTTAAACTTAGATGGGCGGTCGTCGCCAATCCCGCAGTTAGATTTCGACGCTGAGGAAAGGAGACGAGACGTGTCACGGGACCAACGATAAAAGGGAACAGAGAGTAATGGAAAAGGGAACGAGCGTGGTCTGAAGGGGAAGAACGCTGACGATGGTTGAAGAAAGAGAGGAAGCAGCTCGTGGGGGTAGAAAATTTGCTAGGCAGGGTGCAGACTGGGACGAGAGAGGCGAGAACTTCGGAAGGGAATCGAGGCAGGAAGCCAACGCGCGACGCAAACAGTGGATTGGGTTACCGAGATAATTAGAATGATGATTAGGAGTGAAGCACGCCTCGTTGACCAATTCTTTCTCGGGCCCTTCCGTTCGAGCCTAAGTTGTCTTTCGAAGATCAGCTTTCTTTCAAGGGGTGACGCGCTGAATGGAACCACGAGGTAAAGAAAGCTTTAATTACCTTACACCAGAACTATACTGCGATATTAACCGGTTCCCTGCCAAACGAGACTGCTTGACCACAGTTCCGTAAAGGTGCGTTTAGACCTTTAGTTGATTTTTGCAAATCGTTTCGTGCAGTTCCTGTTGGATTTTCTCTTCCTAAAAGACAAACTTTTTCCTTTACAAAAACCATCGCTGCGCGTATTGGGTTTCCTTGCGAGATACAAGTCACGAGAATGCAGCCGTGGTGTTGTTTTTACAAACGTTACTAAGAAAGAGGTACTACTTATACACCACTTATGCTACTTATACACTCGCATATAAAACCTTTCTACATATTTTTAGTTTCTAGAAAGAAGATATTTTCACGAGCGCCTTATTATTTTGTCGCGTAGCGTATATCACGAGAGAGTTTATATCTACTTGGAGCCTGGATCGATAGCCAATAAAGAAGAAAAAACGCTGAAGCTAACCAAATTCGTCGAACAGCATGGATAACCATCGAGACGATAGGTGAAATCGCTATCGACAAGCTTCGAGCAATATTACAGCACCCTAGTGGCACATTTTTATGCGCCTGAGCGTGATTGGTCGTTCAAGTTGGTCCCCGTGAGATCGCTTGACCGGATATCAGTAACCATCGTAAAAAAAAAAGCTTGAGACGTGGCCGATGGTACTGAATATTTAGAACGTCGCCATCGGTCACCGATAATGGTAGCAGTACCAAGATGGTTACCTTTTTCGCGAACTGTACAAAGATTTTTAAGATCTCCGGGGGAAGACAGTGTTGGATGCTTGGACTTGACTTCGCAGATTCTTCTTTCCTTGGTTACGTTTTTATACTCGACGTCGCTTAGCTCCATCCGCGTTGAAGTACACGTGAATATTTGATCGGTCCTTCAACCTTCGCCTCCTTCGCCTCTTTCGCCCTTCCATAACCTTCGCCTCTTACCTAACCCCCAGTCCCAGCTGTGGTGAATTATTTAACGCCCCCAGGGACACCAGTTACCAACATACATCTGTGTGTCAGCGAGATTTTCATATTCTTTGTTCTACACATCGCCGATGACATTATGGGCAACTGTGCGGAGGCTGTCTAACGCTTATTGTTAGACCGTTCTAAATACAGTGCTGGACAAATTGACAGCCGACTGATTATAGACTGCATCTATATAATGGACATATTATTTTATGTAAAGGAATTCAAGTCGCTTTCCATGGAATGCTCTACAAAGAAATGAAAACGGAAGCTAAAATCGTGGAGACAAAATAATAGTCGGTTCGGGACGTTCGTACGTGTTAAATTTCACGTGAATTACTACTACTAATATGCTCTCAAAAAAGGCAGAAATGTACGATATATTCCAAGCAAGTACTAAGGGGTATTTTTTATTTTTACTAGTTTCGAGGAAATCTTCATAATTTGTTTGCGGCGAAAGTAATTGAAACAAACCTGAATATGGTCATCGCGTGAACTAGAGAACAAAGTATTAAAAGAAAATTTATAAAATGGTAGCGCTTTTAAACTTATTACTTTAGTTTCTTTGTGTAATTTATATTCTTATAAAAATAAGGCGTTTGTTAAAAACAACTTCAAAACAAAATGTTGAAAACAAATTTTGTCAACATTGATATTAGTTTTAATTAATTACTTCCATGTCTTCACTATAAATCTGCGAAAGATCATTTTCATTCGTTGACTAGTTTGATAATTATAATTAAGATGCGATAATCTTATATTAAGATGTGACGAAGTATCACCTCTCAAGCGCAAAGGCTTAATAAATCAAACGACTGATCTAAATGTGAAGACTGTACCGTTTCACGAAACTTAGCAGAGGAAAATGATAGCGAGCGCAGACCTCCACGCGAGAAAATCCTAAAGTTTGTGAATGAATTGGAATCGATAGATAATATATCGACCAAGAAGTAGGCTTTGTATACGGAATGAAATAACACTGTTCAGAAAAAATTAAATTCATAAAATGGACTTCTAGAACTTAACGACAATTTGATAATAAATCTACTTTTACTTTCATGGATATTTTTACACGTAATTTATCTAAACTCCTGGACCGACTATGGCGCTCACTGCTAATTCCTGTTTAGACAATTGCAAATTCATGGATAAGAGGTGGTCGTCGATCCTGTCTTTTTACGAGTTGTTTTTGCGCTGTTTTTGAACTTATTACGAAACATTTGATATACCTCGTCTGCATCAATGATCAATAGATTCCGGTGATTTTACCTACAGAGTTGAGTGGTCTCCGGTAAAGCAGAGGACGATACACCAGGAACACCGAGCGGACGTATTCCGAACTACCACTTAACCTTTTTTGTGACGACGAATTATACGCAACAAAAAATCAATTTAGTTCTATTTAGAACGAACTCGCATTAGTGAAATGGCATCGTACGAATAATCAGCGAGAAACAATACGGGATGTCGCAACATATTCTCTTTCAAATATTTCATTTACTCTCAAATTAACTACAACGAAACATTCCTCGAATGTAAACAAAAGGTAAACAAATTCGCTGCGCCGTTCAAGAAACAAATGATTCATCGTGGTTCAGTGACAGGAAACACGACTCGTAAACGTTGGAAAAGGAGCAATTGATGATAAGACTCACGCACAAGCAATGTAAACAACATTACGAGCGGGAACGGTAAAGGCCATTCAAAAGTAGAGTATACGGATCCAATAATATCCCGAAAGAGCAGACCGTCAGGACCCCGGCCGACGATAATAGAACCGTTTTATTCGCACAGCCGGTATTTACACGACAATATTATTCGCGCGGGCGAGGAGAGAACGAGGAAGAGGGAAAGGGTAAGAGAGTCCCATTAGAGTAGCATGAATCTGTAGACGCAATACGGTGAGGTTAAGTCGACTGGTGTTTCAGTACGCGACGAGACATCTCTCGGTAAGGTCCTCGCAACTAGTTTCCGAACAGTCTTGCTACGTATCGTCTCGTTGCATATTCACCGATTCTGGTTCGCATAAACAGTGAACGGCATCCTTAGCGCGAAGAAAAAATACAAAAAGGCGAAGAACCGGTGTCCACGATGGACGAAAGAGATCTCCACTTGGCCAGAGCGATGGTGGAACTCGAATTAGACGAGAACATGTCGAAAAAAACGGCCATTTCGAGAATGCATGATAAACAGCAGACCTTCAGGTGAGGCAAAGTGCAATGTTTTTTTGTCGAGTGTCGTTTAATGTAACCAATAACGCGCCAGTGCAACTAGAGTCGGTAACACGATATCGTTTCGCGGGAAACGACCGATAGCGGGCCATCGATTACCATGCGCGTTTTTCCGTCGATCACCACTCCGAAACGCGGTTAACGATCGTTGAATTGATCGATTGTTTCGGGAGCTATCAGTTGTCCCGTACCGGTTACGAGATCCGTTTTGAATTCCAACGACCATGCGCGAACGCGCGTCACTTCGACTTTTGTACATCTGCTTTCACGGTGTACACACATCGTGTGTTGGACAATAAATAGCACTTTTCTTTTTTAAATAAATTGGCACAGAGACGCGGCTTTATTCGCGACATTGTGCGCGCCAACACTTTTAGCGTTAAAAATAAACGAGCATTCATCGATCGAGCGGTCATGGTACTCGCAGGTGGCCGTACGCTCGTCGATATCGAGACAAATTTTCTTCATGTAAAGTCCACGTAAAGCGAAGGACAAACTCGTAACGCGTTGCCATACCTATTGCTATGCACTAGGTCACAGTCCATTCGGAGACACGTTCTCAAGTGCGATGGTGGTGTAATGGTCAGCATAGTTGCCTTCCAAGCAGTTGATCCGGGTTCGATTCCCGGCCATCGCACATCTTATTTTGTTTCCTTCGTTTTAACATTAATCTGCGTACCTACATATATTATATAAGTTTTTGTATTCCAGTGCGGGGATAATTTATTTTCTTTATTTATAGCGGGTAAAATTAACGGTTCGATGATCAAAATATTAGGTTGTTCTAAAAGTTTCTTTCGTTTCATTAATAATTAACACATACACAATATTTTATGTTGCATTACTGATTTCTTTACGATCCATTTCGCTCTATTGCTGTTATAACATCATTGCTATGAGATACGGTTGTCTATTTATATAAACACTGCCACACGAAACAACTGTGTGCAAGTCGCGAAAGAAACTTTTAGGACAACCCAATACTAAAGTTGTAAGTTGCATAAAATAACGCGAGAGAGACAGTAAATGTCGGCGGACAAAGGGAGTCGGAAATTAATTCCCTGTAATTATAATTAATCGTTCGATTTTATTTTTGAACGCGTGACTAGTCCCTTCACCGAGATGATTTTGGGCGATCTAGGCCAAGGTCATGGAGCAGACCTTGCCGTTCTTATTGGTAACAATGCTCTCCCTTTTGGAGCGGTATACAGGGTGTCCCAAAAGTCGGGGAGGAACAATTTCCTTTGCAAAAGTGTCGGATGGGGGCTTCGTTAAGGAGATATTAAGCGAAAACTCCGACCAATCAGAGCGCGCGTAGACCGTTCGAGCGGCCGCGGTAGCGAAGGACTACGCGCTAGGCGGCAGCGTCAATGTCCTTCGATGCACGTCGAGTCACTTGTTCGCGTACAAGCGCGGCCGCCAGCGCGTAGCCTTCGCTACCGCGGCCGCTCCAACGGTCTACGCGCGCTCTGATTGGTCGGGGTTTTCGCTTAATATCTCCTTAACGAAGCCCCATCCGACATTTTTGCAAAGGAAATTGTTGTTCAGAATCGTCTCAGCTACCCCCCATTTCCGGCTCCTTCCCGACTTTTGGGACACCCTGTATGTAGAGCATAGATGCAGGAATACGTTCATTGCGAGTATGCTCCAATGCACCGTGACCTTAACACTTTGTTATCGGGATACGAAAACTACCATTTTTTGTATATCGACGGTAGCAAGCGAATGACGTAAAAATACGTATTTTGCATATCGTCGTTCGCCGTAGGTAAGAATGTTATTCCAAACTTGGCCGCAGGCAAAGTCTTAATGTCGCGTATTAAATATTTCTCGGATATTCTCTACACATTTTTAATAGCCTTTCACGTCTCGCTCTTGACGGCCACAGGGCCTAATTCTAATCTCCGACGTGAAGTGACACAACTGAAGGGCTTCCGCCAACGAAGCCAAGGATATCTTCTTTGGCGTTTGATCTTTCAAGGTTACGTCTCGCATATGCATCGTTCTATCGATAGATCATCTAACCATTAACCGCAAAACGTCGACCACTTTCGATAACGATCATTTCCGGATTATTCGAAACGGTGCATTCGCAACCGCGTCGCTGAGAATAAAATGGCATTGTGCGCCCGTAAAAAGATATTTCCGCACTCGTTTCGTGATACATTTACACCGTCCGTTCAATTCGTTCTTTATCGATGAATAACACAGTCTTTTTCTCTTGAAGCAACGTGCAGTTCGAGTTAACGGTCGATTACATCAACACAGTGGAGCCGCGAAGGTAACGCAGTTTTCTACTTTCTAGCCTGTATCCCTGCAACTGGCGCCACCAGCATGATAGAAATTCCCGTTGTTGTTTTGTCTGCAGCAAGTAGTGTCTCGTGGACGGAATCCGGTGTGTCTGGATCGGTAACGATTGAATCTTTCGCGCGTGTTCTTCCTTCTTCGTCGATAAAGAAAGACTGGTCTTCGGGCAGACATACCTCCACGAGACATGTAGCTTGTTTTGTCCGTTCTGGATGCAATTTGCGCTCACTACTACATGCACGTACTTTATCCTATTTTAGCGCAACATCCCGACACGCTTTATTACGTCCTAGATATTGTTCCCAGCAACAGATGTAGCTTCCTTCTACTTAAATTAGTGTTTGAGACGTTCACGGCTAATGACACGCGTTAGCCACACGACCCAGCACCATTTTTTTTTTGTTTCGTTAAGCATTCCAAGCTGCGGCGAGGATTTTTACAACTGCCGAGCGGATATGTGTTAAAAAAGAAACTAGCTTTCGATTGAGTGTGTTGTAAATTAACCTTGAGCCTTAGAAGGTACTTTCTCATGCGTCGCGGTGCAATTGAAACGCAAAGACAACGCGTGCGACACGCGTCAAGCATACAGGTTTCCAAGTGTCCGTAAACCAGCCAATGGTTTGGCACGAATCACGAAAGTTAGCTCGAGTCACGGTCAGGTCGACTACTTTCATCTGTGACCAAGATTGTTTGCGCGTACGCTAAACACCTACGAAGTTTGCTTTCGATATGTTAACACTGAATCTACCAACATTTCGTGGAACTACATATTTCCACCGCGATCGATCAAATGATTTGTCGACCGAAACGTTACATTTTTTATCATTTAATACACAAACATTCAATGTGATGTGGATTAGAAAACAATGTTTGTAAATTGACAAAATGAATTCACTTTTTTCATTTGATTTCATTTTGTTACAAACATGAAAAGAAAATGATAAAAAATTGTTCCATAATGTCATGAACTTAAAAAAAGTGTTTATATGTAAGAAACATACAGGATGTCCCACCTAACTCTTACATCTTAGATGTCTGGCATGTTTTTTGTGATAGAAACCAATGTTAGAAGAAGTCATCGTTTGGGTCGGAGGGATAGACAAGAAAAAATGATTCGAAGACAAATTCGTAGTGCGTTGGTATCAGATAATGTCACTAAAAATTGCAAACAATTTCATTGAGGAACGGCGAACTTATAACTAAAAATATGGGTGGCTGTAAAATTGTGTGTCGCACTGTATAAGGCAACGCAATTAACTGCGTCCGTATTTGTGGATAAATTACCGTCACTTTCAAGTTCACAGTATCATTGTCGCCCTCTGACTATAATAGCTTCAATTCTGTTGGATCTTTATGGCAAGCAAGGAAAACTGACATTGGCCTCAAACTGTTCCTTCCTTTTGACAATTAGCTATTGTCGGAGACTGTGGCCTTTCAAAAGACTAGGAACGCGACAACCCAATTTGTCGCAAGTCCATCTTCGTAATACTTATCGGTATAGGCGATAACCATGACAGCAATTGATTTCAATATCAACAATGTAAACTTACAAACACTTCTTCACAGACGCGTATCGTTTTATCTTATTATTCATTGTTTAGAGTCGTTTCTCGAAAAACTTCGATTTTTTTAACATAATTCCCTTTCTTAGGAATAACAAGGTTAATATGACGTGTAAATCGTTACTCGGAGTTTATAAATTTTGTTGAAAGCGCGCGTTTTATTTACTTTCTACATATGCGTATGATAACGTGACAAACGAGTCATTCGAGACAATTTCTAACAAGTTGCGTTCAAATTCGACTAAGTATCGTCGGCCTTGGATATGTTAAGTCCGATACTATGAATAATCAAAATCGCGTGACATAGAGTAAGTAAGTTAGTTTTTATCATTTTCAAGTTAGATAAGATTTCGTTGTTACTCCTTGCGTTGCCATTAGTGCTTGTCCAGAACTAAGTCATAAAACAACTCATACTTAACGGTACTGAACGAAACTCGTGGCAAAGATTAATTCTGAAAACACGCTTGAACAATCGGAGGGGGGACGTTGCGCGATTATTGTAGCTTGTTTTCAAAGTGTGTCTTATATTCTCCTTACATAGTAGAGATAACAGATGATTAAGTGAAAGGCACGTGAGACGTTTTGAAAATTCGGTAACCTGAAATCCAGCGATCGATAGGAAATCACGATGCACGGTCAGCACACGCGAACAATCTTTTCTTGTCGTTAAATGCTAGGTTATCGCTAAGGTTCTCGCTTATCATTGGAAATTTTTGTTTTCCTTCCTTCCCCGACAATGCACCGTTTGCTGACGGATTGAAGTGTTCGTTGTTACAGCATTTCAGTATAGTGATGATCGGTATATAGTGATGCAACGTGGTAGAACTATCCTCGGTAGAGTGGCCTTGCTCAACAGGAATTCGTGTGTTGCTAAAATTATCAGGTACGGTAGACAATAATCGTATGTGCAGTGAACATTTATGAGAAAGAGCTTATCGTTAAATTGATACGTTGGCACAGAAGATCGAAGACTTCGTAAACTGTGAATAATTTATGAATCGTGCTTTTTTTTGTATCATTCTCTTTGTGAATTATTATACAAGAATGTGAAAAAATGCTATTACAGTAACATTGATTAGACTAATCGATCGCAGTAAGAAAACAATTGTGGGAATTATAATCGAGTGTCACACTCAAAGTGCTTGTTTCTTCTAGCTATTTATCTTTTTTTTTTTTATTGTGACTGGTGCAACTCGATTTCCACGAAATTTTCCATAAACAAACAATATTTGGTTTTTGTATGCGTACAAGAAAAAAAAAATTGAAAAAAGGTAATTTGCACTGCCCGGGAATCGAACCCGGGTCGCAAGAATGGGAATCTTGCATGATGCCACTACACCAGCAGTGCTTCTTAAAAACGGAACGTTACTTTTTACTAGATCCGCGTCGAACAGTTACGAACATATCGATTATTTTCTATAAATAAAATGTTGCAATCGTAACATAATAATCTTAATTTTCCTATAAATAAATCCGTATAATTTATATTCGACGACACATCAAAACGTTAATTGGAGCGTCATATTTAAAAATATGGAGTTTTAAACGAATAATAAACAAATACAAATAAAAAGAAGTTTTCACTATATATGATACAGCGCTGAGTGTAATATTTGCCAAATTTGATTTTGCAGTTTTTTCAAGATATTAAACAAAATTGTTAAGATAGAATTGAACGATTATTTTTATTTTGTTACATTTTGATTGATATACTATTAACGGAAAAAGATATTAGTTAGATTTCTCGGATCATCTATAAGTAACAAAAAATTGTCAGTAGGTAAAAATTATTCAAATAATCACGACGTTTCGACTTTTATTTTTGGATTCGTTTGAGTAATTTTTTGAGGTTAACGCAACACGTGTATCGTTTCAAAAATACGTTCAAATCGGAATGAATATATTCTTGTACGTAATGCTAGCTGTTTTTAAATGTAAAAATGTAATAATACGACGGTAGTTATTATTAACACCATAACATTTTTAAAAGTAAAAGTACATCATTTTATAAAATACATGAGTTGATTTTTTATGATAGATTCTTTAATCAATTGTATAAATTATACAATTGATGATATTACATCGATGATACACATATAAAGAAATATGAATAATTCCTTTCTTATATGAAAAACATTAAATGTTCGAATAATAATGTTTGTGTACGTAAATAATAAATAGTACAATGATTTGGAGGCTAAAATTGCAAAAATAAAAACAAATGTGCGATGGCCGGGAATCGAACCCGGATCAACTGCTTGGAAGGCAACTATGCTGACCATTACACCACCATCGCACGTGTTAGAGAACTTTATTTATAGCAAATGATGATTGTTTCCTGTGACACACTTTCGCGTATTTTAAGAAACGTCATTTGTTATATAGTTGTATCATTTTCCGCATTTGAGTTTATCATTGCAAATTAGCAATGCACAGAGATATTTATTACCAGTCATAAACGTAGAGTTACCCATTCCCATGACATGAATGCACTTGTAGAAAGGTGCACTTATTGTTAACCACAATACCGTTCTTATACAACAGTTTTATATTCTTCTATGAGAAAGTACCTCATTTCGCACAGAGCACAAAAGTCTGTTTTCCGTGTAAGTACCTACTTCCTTTAGGAGCGGATCCTGAAGTGCTGATTTTGGGAGAGGGGGCCGAAAACGAAATACATAAATGCATGTATAGCGGGATGGACCTTAGTTACTTTTGGTGAAACATTTTTTTTTGAAATTTTTTTCGCGTCACTCCCGGATATTAAGAGGCTCGAGCAAAAGACAGTATGACGTATTGCTTAAAAATGAAGGTTCTCTATCTGAAGAATCTGCGAAATAGGAGAGGTAAGAATGTTTTCTACATTCTGCGCCAAATGTTTAGGCTGTTCAAGGTCATTGTGGAATAAGTATCACCATGACGCCTAGTTAATTACTCTACCGTTGTATTTATCGTATCTTTGTCTCATATTTGCTCCAAGGTTTCTTTAAAAGCAATAAAAAAGAAATGAAGAAATCTACAAGCGAATGGAGGTGAACTTCTATGAACGTTAACGATCGCATACTTGTAACGCTTGCTGCTAAATTTACATCAGTATCAGGCAAAATGTAATCTGATGAATAATTAACAATGCCGTGAACTCAAACCATATTAATGGTAATGATTACATAACAATGAGAAAAGTTTTCTCGAGAATTCGAATGAAAACTTTCGTTATACGATTTCGTATGCTAAGCACAAAACATGAATGAAATTTTTGGGAAATATTTATCAAAAAGAAAGAATCTATAATCTTATTTCTGGATCGTATAAATGATTTCAAATAGTTATTTCTTATTTTTATTTCAATTAAAGTATGACCAGCTCTGAGTGTCATCTATTACGAGAAAGAAGTATCTACGTTGAAGGTACGGCCCTGTTGAGGCGCCTGTTTCACCGCGGGATATTTCGGTTCGCTCCTCGTCCTCATCGGTTTTGCAACGCGGTGCCGGCGGCCGCAATAAATTTTGATCACTTTCATACCATAATTGCATTACGTGCAACTGGTTTACAGTTATGCCTTACGACCTGCTTGTTATAATATATGTACATATATACTTCTTGCGGTGCGTATCACTGTTTATTACGCAATCGAAGAGGTATCGAGTCGCATGTTGGATTCGCAAGAAAATATTTTCTTTCGATGGGTGAACCTACGGGGAGCCGACCGAAACCGTTCAACACGGTGTGCAGGGTTCAACAACATTGGGACGCGAAGACGGCGACCGGAAGTCGGCCACAAGTTCTTATCAAGATGTAACCTTTCTGTTGGAATAATCGGGAAAAAGTCCAAGAAGGAAATAACGTTGGAGAGAACGACACGTAACTCTCTAATATTTGCATCGGTTGTATTCGAACTTTGATTAGTTGATCGCGAGGTCTTCCTTATATTTACAACGATTATTATTACGTAACATCGTACACCTGGTGGTTCAACCGATATCTTTTCTATAAAATATTAAAATCGGACTGAACGTTTAGTTCACTTAACACCTGATTTACACCTGATTTTTTTAATGTTTTCGTTTCACGCCGTTAATCTTAAACGAATTCAACGGCTCTAAATTCAGCGACTCTTTGGTTCTCGTACCGTCGTCTTCGATGTTTTTTGTCTCGGATGGGAAAACGGGAAATGGAAAATCGTGATCAGAAAGCGAGAAGACCGAGCATGTGAAAACACGGATATTGGCCCCGCCAACGACGCCGGGAAAAATGAAAAGAAAAGAAGAATATTCCTTTGTGTTCCTGAAAGAACAATGAAAATAGGTCAAGCTCGACATGGTCTAGGCTCGCAAACACGCCACTGACGAGCAGCTGTAAGGTCTCCTTGCAAATGAACCAGTTAATCGTTCATTTGCCTTTCATTGTCGCTTTCACCGATTAGAAGTTTGCTACGCTTCGAACCCAGACTTCCGACAACCGTGACAACAACATTCACTTTTAAAACGATAACCACCATGAGGATGCTACGAAGCAGGAATTAATTTCGTGTATACGTTTATTTTATTTTTTATTACATGCCTTTCATGGGGTGTTCTAATTTGAACGATTGAAAAATAGCCGATTTTGTAGAATTTTGTTGTTGTCGAAATGGTAAGGGATATTGAAACAAGACTTTCTTGCAACATTACGTAATGCCGAAACGATTTATGTGTATTTTTTCATTCGCAATAGTTTTACAATAAATATTGACACATTAGACTCAACGATCGTAGTTTTCGCAATAGACAGCGTACATGTTTTCTAGCAAGTTACGTATTTGAAACAAATCATACTTATGAATTCTTAAATAAAGCAACATTTTGCGGAGAATGATGTAGTGTTTGGAAAATATTGAATAGTGTCGAAATTGTGCCATTTTGAATGGTAGTCTTTTCGTTTGCTTCGTAGTGCCGTCAAAAATAATCCTTTATGATATTTAACAAATTTTCATCGTTCGGCAAATCACAATAAAATATTACACTAACGTACATAACGCGAGTAAGGTTTACAGAATACCTTCGAAACTGTATACTTTGGTTCTAAATAACTGTCATTACATGGTCTTCAGCAATAACTCGAATTATGTTGTTATATCCATTATGAAGTTGCATAACGCGCAGCGAAAAACGCCAAACAAGCAGTTTTTGTTGAGTCATAACTGATCATACATCGAAATCTGCATCTAGCAGAACATTTTAGACGACATGCAGCATGTTGACGGCTATGGCTGAATGCCTCCAACAGTGCTAACTCGACACTTTTTTATCGCGTATGTACGCATGTACATGAGATAGTACGTGAAACGTGGTGGGGCGAGACACGAGTTAGAAAGCCCTAAGTGCCTTTCAGAGACTGCCGCTGGTAAAGTCGCTCTTCAGTGAACTCTGAGCGGTCGTCGATCGCGGTACTCTCGTCACCGTAGTCGTTCATTCACGCAAGATTCCGGTTCCGAAGCCTCGTTTCTAAACCGTTCGCGCGTTTTCTGCAATCGATTTCTCGCTAAAAACGTCTCCCCATGGGACATCGCGACACATTTGCGAGCAGTTCTGTAAGTCGGAACACCGTATCGACGCATAGTAATTAGAACACCTTGAAAAACGTTTTCCTCGTAAATGATTTTTCGGTCGCTACGTTACCTTTAACTAGAATTTCGTCCTTGTAAGTACGCTTTCTCTTTTAAAAATAGTTCGACGCGATTTCGCGGTTAAACGACTCGTGGTCGTATAACTCTGCGAATCCGTTCATTGTAAACGCGATAAAGAACTTGTCACTTTCCGTAGGATTAACGTATCGTTGCACAGACTTATCGCGGATCGTTTCGATAGACGTCATTTTCAAGTCGTTGTTGATGTAACGATTAATTGCAATTTCAATCCAGAGTTGACCCCAACCGATGGCAAGGCGTCGTTGTAATTTGAAATTGTAATACGTTTATGAGAGCGGATATTCGCTTGACTTAGAACCGACGTTAACCATTGTGCAGATGTAGTCGTAAATTCACGGTGTGTTTGTTGCGTTGTTTCTGACGCTCTCCACGTGTCGTTATATTGAAATATCTGAACGTTTGGAAACGAAGCGATAAAAATACTGTATAATTTAGTGCAACGTATAGAGCTGACGTTCGTCGAATGATAAGACTACATACACACGAGAAACAATTTCGATAAGGAATGATCAGTCGCTACGGTTGTTCCGAAGTGAAATTGTCGAAGTGTGCGAATGAAGTAGGTCATAAGCCTGCGCTAAATTCAAATAGTATTAACTCGACCTACCCGTTTCGAAGCAACTTCGTTAGAGAATTCAATTTTTGTAGAGAAATCCTCGCAACAAGGAGCAATTTTCTCCCGATTTACAACGATAATAAAATCGTCTAAATTTCTCAACTCGGTAGTTGTCACTCGAAATTACAGAGTTAACGGTTCGAAGGCGAACGAAATTTGACGTACAAGTGAAGATCGTCGCCTCTCAGTTGCCACTCGAATTGCCGCGTAAAACTCAGTGGCGACTGAGAGTCGCCCCTCGAGTGCAAAGGGTTAATAATTCGAGGAACGATGCTTCGATCATTTTATGTTGAAATCGTCGACGGATTTTAGGATTGCGTTTCTGCAGAACGACGAACGCTGAGACGAGAGACTTTGGAGATGGTTATCGTCGATAGATGTTTGTAACTTTCGAAACGTTGAACATGCGTGCGGCTTTGTCGAAAGTTCGTTACATCGAACACGTGTTTCGTCGAAGGATTTTGTTGTCGTAAAGCCGGTGGGAACGAAACGTCGAAAATGTGTAACACGGTCAGCGGGTTTGCGGAACTTTGTTGAAACAATTCGAAAAGGAGATGATTAACGGATGATGGAAATGGTGAGGGAAAAACCGCGACGACGAAGCGTGAGCGAAATGCTTGACTGGAGGTGCATCGCCAGGAATAAAGGAAGCATTAGCATTGAGGATGCCTGTACAGATGTGCCCTTCCTCGAGGATTACGACAAGGACCCGGAAATGCGCCGCAGGAAGCGTTCCGGCACTTGGCCGTGAGTAACGACTTTGCACCATTTTGAAAAGTGGAAAAAAATAAATATTATACGATCATGAAACGAAAGTTCGTCGGACTTTCCAGACCATTAGCGCACGTTTATTGTCTCGCACGCGTTAATTTTAAACTTCAAGGAAGACTTTCTTCGAATCAGAAGGGATAATATCCTTTTCGATATGAATACATTTATTTAGTAGTCTTGATATCGCTCCAAATGTTGCGTATATTTAAAAAGTAACAAATGTACGAATTATGACGAATGAAACTTTTCGTCGAAGGAGCGCGATCAAAAATTGTTTAAAAAGAATTGAGAAATATTTTATGTATGGTTGATAACAGCGATGAAATCGTTGCGAGCCGTTCCACGTTAAATCGAAAAACGAATGGTCCAACATTTCGGATTTGGTACAAACTACACTATGTCGTTTATTAAAACGTATTTTGAAGGATCTTTTAGCATCGCAAACATCGTGTAGCTATTTCGAAAATAGTCCTTCATTTTCTTGCTTTACCATCTTTTTCTTACAACTGTTCCGAGCGCCGTATTTGAAACGGAGATAAAAATCTAAAAAAAAATTGAAAATATGCTTAGCAATTTAAAATATGCAAAAGTATGCTTTGAAATTGACGAAATAAAAATTATTTAAAGATAGCGCAGTCCCGCCCGTGCAATATAAGGAATTATTGCAATATAAGCATATCGTAACAACTAAATATAATTTTGAAATGTCAAGAAATGGAAATCTTGTCTCATTCGTCGTCTTCAATTAGCAGTGTTCAAAAATGAGGTCAGTCTGAAATTGTCCAAATGAAAATGATTTAAAGACAGTGCGGTATTGTCCATGCAATACTAAGAACCAGATGACTAATACCTACCATTGTTATGCAGGGTATGCGACTTCTGCAAGGTCTTACACAAGAATTAACGGTGACCATTTGCAATAAATATTCGAAACTCAATGTTTGTCAATGGAACGTAGTACTGGAAGCATTCTAGTTAACACTGTTCAACGGGAACGATGAAAAGGTGTCAAGTATTCATTTCTTCAGATAGGATAAGACATAAGAAGATTAATAATAGTTTACCGCAATCGTTTGTATTTAATTCAACAAATAACCCAATACTATATTCAACTTGTTCAGAATTTTTACAGTTTCCGACTTTTAGCTCCAAGAATAGGTTTCAGTCCACAATTGGACATTATTTGTAGAAACTTCAATTGCATAGACTCGGCTGTATATTACTCGAACGGGATCATGTTTTTTCAGAAAGTATTCATTTGTTAAATTTCAAAGTGACAGCATTTATGAAAATTAATAATTAAAAGAACACGTAGAAATTTTGTTTGCCTTTTAAATTTGTTGCTCAAGCAACAATGTGATATTTATTTAGAACTAGGCTGAGTACCATAACCATTTCAAGGCAAAATGAGTATGTAAACTACAGACTAGCGTCTCCGTGGCACAGTTGTTTCCTGTGGCGTTACTAGTTTGCGTGTTTGCTATCCGCTGAAACATTTTTTTTTTTTTTTTTTTTTGTACATTAATATCTTTGGCACAAGCTCCCAAAAATTCATTCTCGTTCGATTCTCAGTACAGCAGTTATGATATTTGTTTGAACCTGTGTCACTATTTTTCAGTACTATAAAAGTCCGAAATATTGCTTGACTTAACATCCGATTTAGAAATCATAAAATATTCCACCATTCTCTTTATTCAGGCCATTGTTTATCGAAATTATAATTTTGTTCGCGGTACCTTTATTCTCATGACCAGATGAAAATGTATTGCAAAAGTTCTCTCTTCGTATTTAAGTCGACATGGTTTGGTATTAGAAACAATACTTTGTTGCTAAATTATTGTGTACATTTAATGAATTGTTTTACATTCGATAGCTAACTTGTCGTCAAGTCCGGTATGGTCTAGTGGCTAGGATACCTGGCTCTCACCCAGGAGGCTCGGGTTCGATTCCCGGTACCGGAATTTCTTTTTTTTTTTCTTTAATAGCTTCAGTTTTTGTATGCAAAGATTATACCTGGTTAAGGAGGCCAAAACTATCGAAACTATCATTAAATCAAATTTGATTTCGACGAGTTATTTGTTGGTTAGCGGAAAAAAAACAATTTGTCCCAAGTCGAGATACAGACATGAAACTCTGCACGAATTGTTTTTTTTTTTTTTCGTTAATTTACCAAATGACTTGTAATTTGAATTTGGTTTGTTTAGGGACACTGTTGATCTCTTTACTCGACTATACAATTTCTAAAAGAATTTAACAATTAAAACGAAACCAAATTATGTACTCAGTTTATTAGAGTTACTACAATGACCTTCTTTCGTGTAAATTTCGCTAAGTAATAGCGGAATACGCTCTCAATGAAATGAAAAGTAAATCGGACGAACGAAGCTATAGCGAAACCAGTATACGGTCGTTCAATTTCGTAATTAAACTGGAACCCCGTAATCCGATTCCAATTCGTGCGAAACTTGAGCAAAGTCGTTTGCTTGCTCAACATTCCTACTACTCGGGGTCGCATCGTGCCAGTATAAACTGATAATCTGTTGCTGGTGTGCCGAGTAGGCCAACGATTTAACAACTGTCAGGCGTTATAGTTGAAATTTACTCGTCGATATAATGACAGTCGTGCATCGATTATTTACATAGTTATTGAAGAATAACAATCGATAACGCGTGTGGTACGTGTTGTCTCAAGCATTTTTCTTATTTCAGAAATAAATATTGGGTTGTCCAGAAAGTCCATGCCGATTTTTTGTTGGTGGTGTAGGTTTAAATAGTGGTGTAGGTTTAAATGGTTGAAAACGAATAACATATATCCATTCCTTAAAAGGTGGAAAGGTTGTGAAACAAAATGGTACCTATGTAATTCGATAAATATACAAAAAAATTCAAATATGCCTTTGCATTTTTCTTAAAACTTGCCGCGAACTTTCTGGACGACCCAATAATATAAACACACTTTAATAATAATAATTCACCATTGAACAAGTAAATTCCTAACTTTCCGTGCATCTTAAAAACTTTGGCTACTGTAACAACATAGCTCCAGTCATCCAGTTAATTTTATAAATAGTTACAACGATAACGTTAATATTTATTATAATACAATTTTGTTTATATGAATATAATACTTTTTCTAATACTTGACAACAAGATACACGCAAACCTGTTTACAATGTGTAACAGCAATGTATGTTTTCATCAGTTTCGATTCATTGCCGCGTCCAAAAGCGAAGTTGCGTAAAAGAAGTTAAATAAAATGAGTAGAAAATAGACGTTGTCTCACGCGCAACAGAATTGATTGGTCGTCTCTAACAGAGCATGCGTGCAGTGCATTGGGCGTCGCGACGCCAGCGTCGACCCGTCCATGGTATCCTCGAGTTTTCTTTTGCAATACCTCAGTGCAGACGCGTGTCTTCCTCCTGGTCGATTAGTGGACTCGTAGTCTCGTTCTTCGAACCCCGTACACGTTCTCGACGCTCCGATAAATCCCTTTCGGCGGTTGGTGCACATGGACGAGGCTGAATTAAGGTAGGGCACGTGTTTGTTACGAGCCCTGAGCCCCTAACCTAAATTTTCGATCGTAACATGTGCTACGATAAACCAAATCACAAAGTGTATTCGAACAGTAGTGAACCATTTACATAACGCGTTTGTGAAACATGTAGAAATGTACGAAATGTTAAAAAATTGACGACATTGCGACACGAATTCTGTCCACGGTAGGCAGGTACCCTTCCCCGTTGTCGAACGTTATCAATTATAAATATCTCTCGAATACCCCGAGGGATAGTCGATTACTGCAAGGCTGTCACTAATTGTCGCCTGCGCTAACCACAAATTACATTCGCACCGACGATGGAAAATATTTGCAACAAATGTCTTCGTCGGGTGATATATCAAGACACTTAAGACTAACGCACCGCAATGATCGTTTATACAGCGTACGTTTTTGCGAAACAAAACACGTTTGTCCTAGTTTGCGGCTCATAATATTTGGAAAGACCCCGTTATCGGATGCGTGTGACTTTTAGGTCGGTGGTAAACATCGCTGTGTGCGTGGGCGTCGCACATCAATGTTTACACGCACGTGTGCAAAGAGGCCGGTACCTGTTCGAATCACGAACGCTTCAGCGGGAGCGTTTTTTGTTGCTCCTTTCTTTGAGAGCGAGAACGCGTTCACCTTTCGCTGTACATTCCATTTGACTCGGCTTTTGCTCGCAGCCTCCGATGGGCCAGGGGGCTCCCGTAGGCTTCGCACATGGCGCCCCCGTTACTACGTCCGTTGGAATTTCAGAAATTCCACGTCGATGCAATCGATTACCGAACCGGACATACGGATCGTTTTCTCCTTTCCAGATTCGATCGAGAGCCTCGAGGGGTCAGGGAAGAAAATCGTCGGTGGTTTTGCAAGCTTTCCAGCCAACGATAATCTGGGCCACCGATTAGCTACACGCGACTTTTCGCAAATAACGCCACCCTCCTTTCCAACAATTCGTTGTATCATTTCGTTAAATCTCTCCCTGTCTTTCTCCGTGTTTCCCAATCAATCGAGAGAAAGTCTGCCGGTAGTCGAACCGAGCGAAACCAGAAGGAAAAGTTACCTAATGGATTTGGAAACATTGTCAAAGTATCCGTAAGATTTCCATTCGTAAGCTTGTGGGAACGTTTTCAATTTTCGTTCTGTCTTCCACAACCAACGCGCGTACGTTTGTATCGAACGACACACTCGTGCAGGCACATACGTATAATTTTAGCTGACACACCGGTAGATTTATCGCACGATAAGATGCGACATCGTCAACTATTATTACATAATAATAAGATAGAGTTAGTATCGACAAGAACCGTGGAGTTTACGATATACCGACGGTTCTGTTGAAAGAATCCCATAATTGTTGGCTACCTCCGGTCTGATCGTCATTCTGCGTGCAGCCACCTCGCGATTCGGTCCTTTCTACAGGCTACTCCATGTAAAATATGTGCGACTAAAACGCTTCGCTGATCGCGACGAATAGAGAATATTTCCGTCGCGAGTAAGCATTGAACGAGAAACGAGGTGAAAGTTTGGTGTGCGAAACAGTGAATTTCTTTGAAAACTTCCGAATGATCCAGACCGGACAAAGGTTCGTTGCGTGTCTACAATCATCCGCCGAGACCGCGCGTTCGTTCACAGCATAAACAACACGACTAACACGTGAATTATGTTCGCTTGCATCGTGCATTCTTTCAAGTGTGACTAGTCGACGGGGAGTTCAAGGTTAACGTATCGATGCTTCGAAATGTTCCCTCGTTATGGAACGCGATCTGTTTCTGCGTGACAATCGATGAAGACGTCAGAAATCATCGACGCGATCGCCACCGACAACCCAAAGGTTAATTCGATGAATGTTGTTCCTTTAACTGGAAATATAACGCGATTGTGGTACTCTTTGTTAGAAATAGCAAGACTGGATCTAATTCAACACTTAACGCGTAGGCATTGGAAGTTATGCCAAGTAAATTCTAATTTAGTACCATTGGAACTGTCAAGAAAAAGATAGTTTGTCCTTGAAGCTGTATCTTACTATTTCTTGATAACTAGATTGGTCAAAGGCCAACGTTCATTTCACGTGGATCAACCGTTGTGTATCAATGATGAATTTTACAAAAAGTATACGTGCTCGTGTTTCGAGAATCTTCGTGTCCCCACTGGACGGTATTTGATCGCACGATAGAGTTTTTATGTAACTCGAGATTACAGAGTCAGCTGCACAGACAACGGTTAGGAGAGTATCATGAAAAAAACGCTACTACTGTTGACTCGTGAACGTAGCGTGACACAGTGATAGCGCCGCTGCGCTGAATGCTAGTTCGTTCATCGTTGTTTACAACGTACTCGATCGGTGGTAAAGTCGAGCGACGGAACTCGGTCGGTAATCGATTCGAGCGATCGAAAAATTGAAACGAATCCTTAACGGGAATCGTTATACACGATTGCGCAACTACTGCCAAAGTTGGAAGCAATTAACATAGTTGTACCTTGGACAACTCGACGGAATGTTGCAAAAGCAAATGTCTTTCGTAACAGCCGTCTGAAGTTCGAAGAAAACTTTTTTCAACGTTTCCCGAAGAGCTCGCGGTTAATTGGTCGCGTTTTATCGGTGAAAAAATGACGGACCAAATGTCGCCTTTGCTGGAGATTCGAAGCAATGGACACCTAGATGTCAATTTCGATGTCGTTGATTCGCTGGGAAAGAGATCGATCGACGCGTCGATGGAAAATGTTCCACGGAATAGAGTGCTCAGGTAGCAAACTTTTTTTCCCTCGAAATGAGAATCGGTTTTAAATTCTGAAAGAGGGGTAACGATACGAGCGTAGAATGAGAACGTGATCATTGTTCGTGATTAAGATATACAATAGCGCGTACGTCTCGAAGTTGCGCGTTATCGGTGCACGATTAATCCAGAAGTTACGTACGATTGCGATAATCGTCCGCAAATATTCTGTAACCGTGCGGAATTGCCATTCAGCCGATTATAATTGTTATTAGTTTCGTGAAACTATCACCCGCTATCGTACGTCAAAGAAAACGAGAAGGGTCTGTGCGTACGACCACATCATGTTCACGTGTATGACACACGTCATAGAATGGCTTAAGTCATCAAATCTGTGTGCATGTGTATTCAACTAATTTCACATAAAGTTTCTTTCGATGCGAATGACGGGTTCGTCTTGTGGGTCTTGTAAAAAATGTCTTACGCTTCTTTTGTAAAATATTACGTACGTTAATGGTAGTCGGTTATTTTCTTGAACACGTTGCTTCGTTTGATCGATGTATTTCGCTTGTAAATCATGGTAGTAGGTAATGAATCACAATTGACTAGCGCTCGCGTTAAAAAAATTATGACCAATCTGTGACAGCCCGACGTCGTTTCACCACGGATCCTTCAGTCACTTTGCGAGATGCCGACGTAATTGCTCGTACAGTGTATTACAAATTGATTCGCATGCGCTATTATGTCTCGGTGTACTCGCATGAATAAGTACTACGTGCAGTTTGTTCTGTTTTTTTTTTTTTTTTTTAATATATGTGTCACTACAGTGACCACGATACATTGAATCTTCTTCTATTTCCGCTTGTCTGTTACGTTCTAAAACAGAGAATGGTACGATAACAAAGTTCAGGGGCAAGTGTACTTTATCTCACGGAGCAACGTCGTGAGATACTCAATTAACTCAATCATTTCACTAATAATTGTACATTTTTGTTCCCAGGAGAACGAGAAGTCTGAATGCGCCGAGTCCTATTCAACAGTTCGGCCCATGCGGGCGTATTATGAAAAACTCCGCAATGGTCATGTAAGTAGATCTACATTTCTGCAGTTTCATTGATCGTCGTGTTTGTTACCATTGTGGTGACCAAGGGTAGGACTACGTGTCGAATAAATGTATATTCGAGTAGTTGTTTTAAAAATGATTCGATTCGTGAGTTTTGCAATACATTATGTAACCTTATAATCTCACGAAGTTCAACGAGGTTCACCCTAAAATTAGTAAACAAAGTGTGACGCATCAAAGTATTATTTATTCCTCACGGCATGTTACATTTACATAACAATGATTGTTATATGTGCATACTAATTACTAATGCCATAAGTAAACATAAGTTACATCATTTATTCATAGATTAGAGAACCTTGGATACGTGTACAAACAGGTGTAATAATAAATTTCATTGAACAATAAACTTATATCAGCACTCTCGTGGAATGCAACAATTATTAACGGTAAACTACCAAAACTTGTTAGATCAAGAAAAAGTGTTAGATAATTGTGCGTTATACTTACTATACTTAAAGTGCGTTTTTATTTTGATTACACAGAACGAAAATAATTGATATAAATAAACAATGGTTGCTTTCGCCAACCTAAAATCGTTGTGTATCGAATTAATTAACTGAAAATGAATCTTTGGCATAAGCATTCGATTGTCTACCATTACGAAGCGTATGAACAGTAAGTAGAATGCTTTTCTTTCGTTACTTAAACGAAAACATTGGTAGAAGTAATTTTGTAAATTATTCCTATAAAACGGATAGCGTTCGTATGATCGTGTTGTGCGCCTGCGCGTCGTCCGATTGTTTACCGTTAAAAAACGTAGTGCGATGTTCGGTCCACGTTCAGTACGAGCGCGACTCTCAATCCGGTATCACGTCATGGTTGGAACTGTCAGGTAGGTTCTTCATGGAACCATAGAAATTGTATTAGGTTTACAGTTCATAAGAAATCCATACTTATTAACAGTCATATAACGTCACTTTTCAAATATTAAAATTTAATATAACAATAACCATAATTAGAAAAACAACAATAGCAAGAATAATAATAGTATACTGATAACTAAAACAACAAAAATAATTGAAATACTACGTTTGTATCATCATAGGCAGACATTAATATTGACTATTCTCAATTCTGGAACACTTGTACATTATATAATATTCTGTGTTTATAGATACACTGGATTAAATTTGACGACAAATATTTTTTCTACGACATTCGTTGGTTGGTGTTTTTTTTTTTTTCTAATACAGTATAGAAGTTACTTAAAAAAGTAGAAATGTTGAAGTTGAAGTTATTCATGAAAGCAAGAATGTCTTGTCATAACAGGATACTTCAAAGAAAATACAAAGTTAAAGTTATATTCCTGAATGCTAATATTTACAATGGTTTTTATTTGCCTATTTCTAGTGTAAGAATTCCTCTAAATGCGAATAAACATAATTCGGATCATGAATTAAAATTTGACGTAAAGAATAAATATAATTTTTCAACAGTGTAAATATATTTTAGTTTTTTATAATTATAATTACTGTCGATAATAAAAAGAAGAAAAAAATAGATAATAACAAAAAAAAAATCGTCCCTGAAGAGGTTAATTATACACAATAAGGTGTTCGAAGATGTATTTAGATTGACGTATTTCATTAACCCATGCGTCATAAAAAAATCAATCACTGTCGTAAAAATCAAGATTCAGCGATAGATTAGTAGGAAATCGAAGTACGAATGACATACAAGTTTTTTTTATAGATATTTTCGTTTTTGACCGTTAAAAAGTGACCTGTCATACTCTATCGAACCTGACTTCTCGTCGGAAAGGAAGCGGAAATCAGTGTTACGCTTGAAGCAGTATAACTGTGATTATAACCAGTAATAACCATCGCTTAATAAGATACAACACCGTTTGCACAAGGAAAATTCTGCACTAATTAATGCTCAAACTTTTCCCGAGCTTTCAAGTTCGTAATACGACGCGTTTATTAATGAATATTTACAAAGTGTTTATTCAAATGTAAACATATTTCGATGTAACGTACGCACTTTCGCCGGTACGAAAATAGTTCTAAAAAACAAAATTCGGGTTCCAGAAGCGATTAGTGTAAATTCTGAAGATTATAAGCCAATGAAAAGAATGCAAATGCCGCTTAAAGATCACCCCTGTGTTCATACCTAAACTATGCATCATTAATCTTTTCGCACCTTTGATCTCGGCGACCCTAATACAATGATAAGCATTATGATCAACGCTCTCTGCATGCAAATGAGCGGGTACCTATCCACGGAAGCCCGCTCTGTGCTTTTATTAATATTAAATAGCTCGATCAACAATCATTTTACTTTGGAATATATATACCTCCAGGAATCTATCACAAAATTATATAAGCAACAAGAAACGTTTTCGTAGTCTTTAACAGACGGCATATCCAGGCATGTCTAGGCACTACGTGTTGTATGTACTAGATTGTTACGCGTAGAGTTCGATTAGAGATGGCCAGAATCCTATTAGAAAAATAAACGAACGACGAATAAGAAGAACTCTTTATTTATTCAATTAAATGGTGCTTTGAGTAAGCTCTAACTAGTCCAATGTAAAACCCGATACGGTTATAAAATCCAGTATATTGTTAAGCGAATAATGGATCAAAATTAGGTTACCTTTTAATCTTTATTCGAAATTCGAATTGTTATCTAACGTACATCATCACACATACATATACTTAATAGTCTCATAATCAGTTAATCAGTGTACGTAGATTTGATAACTAATGCTTATCTGCGTACCGGAGCCCTTCTAAAATTAATCCTCAATTTAACGTATCGCAATATTTATTTGCTATATAAATTTGAACTCGACTTTTATCGTTTCGATAAAAAAAAAATTCATCTGTTAACAATTTGCGTAATTACGCACTTGTTTATCGTAAAGCTGAATACAATATCATTAAATAGTTTCAAAACTTCATGTTTGTCTTATTACAGGACCATACAAGACCCTGCCTCTCAGAGGCTGACGTGGTACAAGCCGCCTCTCACTGTCCTGGTCATCAAGAAAGTCCGTGACTCTTCGGTGTTGCCTCCGTTCGTCCAGTTAGTCACCTGGCTAATAGAAGTAAGTATTATTGCCATCTGATATTTGTCCTTCGCATTAACACTTGTCTTCCATGAATTCTTTGCAACTTTGAAAAACCATTTCACGCTTGAATATTTATTTACGAACTGCCTTCTTCAGCTGCGGAGTGTTATATTTCGAGTTTAATTATTAACAACTCTTGTTACATCCGTTTCTGTTGTTAGAACCGCATATTAATGGTAGGTAAAGCAACGTAAATTTTATTTTTCATTGTTATATATCTTGAATTTTAAATCGGACTGCCTTATAGATACGTTCCAAGTTTCATTATAATTGCTACAGAAGCTTCTCCATGCTGCGGTTACAAACAGACAGATACAACTCCGTTTTATTTATATAGATTATGCATAAATCGAGGCCGCCAGAAAGTAACAAAGAAGGAAACTGCTTCCAAGAAATCACCTTGCGTCCTTTAAGTGTCATTATATTTTTACTCTTATTATCCTCCGCTTGGTATCCTTGAGACTTACAAGTGCGATGCGATTCTTCGGTATATCGGTTCGGCGTGACTATAAAGCCGTATCGAGTTGTGTAAACGATAATCTTGCATCGTATCCCTTTGTAAACATTAGATAACAATGTTGTACGTGTAACGTGTAATCGTTTCACGTTTCTCTAGTTGTACACAGCAGAATCAAAGTATACGTCATTTACGATGGTTACACTTAATATGTGTTCGATTGATAATAATACGCACGCGTGATGCTACTTACCTGCGCAGCAATGCGTAGACAAAATATGAAATTTAACGTTCTACTCGTTCGCAGGAGAAACGGATGGTAGTTTTCGTCGAAGCATCCGTCTTGGAGGATTCAGCCTTAGCTAGGGACCCCAGATTCGAGGGCGTTCGAGATAGGTTGCAGACCTTCAGGGATGGTACGGACGATCTGCAGGTAATCACTCTTTTTTCCAAGTTCTCAAACTTTGTACATATCGTACCGTTGTATTGGCTACCGTCAATATTGTTACAATATATGTATTTACCGTTTCACGTCTGAAAGTTGACATTCATTTCTATGCAAGGATCGCATCGACTTCATCATATGTTTGGGAGGTGATGGAACCCTCCTATATGCAAGTTTGCTATTTCAACAATCAGTACCACCTGTAATGGCGTTTCATCTTGGTTCATTAGGGTTCCTGACACCCTTCGAATTCGACAATTTCCAGGAACAAGTAACAAACGTATTAGAAGGTGAGTGACTACGCTCTAATTCGATTTTCCTTGTGACTGAAATGATTGGGTGCCGCGAGTGTCTGTATCCATGACAATCGAACGACGATACGATACTTGATTTTAACAGGTTTTGCGAGAAATCGGACAGCGCTGGCATTAAACAAAAAATCTGGAATTTTATGACTGTCGTAAATAAGTATAAAAATATTCTTTCTACGCAAATGTCGTGTCATTATGTTGTAATAACTAACGAGTTGTTATTATTATTATTGACATTTTCGCTCAATTTCTTGGTCCGTTTTTAAGCGTTGCTCATGAAGCCATCAAAACACTTCTATACCTTGTCTGTTTACTTGAAACTATCAGTAGGCTTCGATTTGTCCAAGCGTTAGCGTTTCCAGACTTTGGTTTACATTCGAGCCTTTATCGGGGATTTTATTACTTCTCGCTTATCTGGTGCATTTTGCAACTCGCGAAGATCGTCTTTATATCTTCGAACAATTATAGAATCGTTGTGTGATTTTAACCACCAAGCACCTGATTCACTCGCAATAGACGCTCGATCCTCGAGCTCCGACGATAAGGAATCACCGAAACACTATAATCACTGTGTAACCTACTGTAGAACCATCACATACCTTTACGCGCAGATTCATCGAACTGTGTAGAGAAACGAAATAACATAAAACGAACGGTCACTTGTATGCTCGGCATATCGCGAAATGGCCGAATACGTCCCGTTGAACGCGAAGTTATAAACTTGACGAACGTTGGCCTTCTGTTTAGGTCACGCGGCCTTGACCCTGAGGAGTCGGTTGAGATGTATCATCATGCGGAAAGGAGAGGAGGGTAAACCGGCCAAACCGCCGACAAATCTTCTGGTGCTGAACGAGGTCGTGGTTGATCGTGGCCCGTCTCCGTACCTCTCGAATATCGACCTCTTCATCGACGGCAAACACGTGACCAGCGTGCAAGGTGATGGCCTGATCGTAAGCACACCGACCGGGTCGACCGCGTATGCCGTTGCAGCCGGAGCCAGCATGATTCATCCTTCGGTACCTGCCATCATGATCACACCGATCTGCCCTCACTCCTTGTCCTTCAGACCGATCGTTGTGCCGGCCGGCGTCGAGCTGAAGGTATTTCCGAATTTTTTTACGCTACAACGACGTCATTACTTTTTATAGGCGTCGACAGGTCCGTCGGGGTAACGTTGACAGAGAAACGTTCTTTTCTGTACCCGAATAGAAAAAAGTTCTGGACCTTTGTCATGTGGTTACAAAAAGATGATCTTATAAAAAAATTATGCGTATAATGTATTAGAATCGACTAGTTGTTAATTACCGGAGTAATTAGCATGCGTCGAATAACGTGAAATTAGTATGACGCAGTATTTCCGTCTGGGTCAATCGAGGCTCTTATTGTGGTGACGTCAAGATTTCTAGTTCGTTGTGTTGCTCCGTAGAAGGAAACTTGGTCTCAGTGGACATCGTCAGCATTCCCAGACAATGTGCTGCCCCTTGCCATTTTCAACAAACTCGATACGTTTGTAAGAGCGTTATGGGCATTCCATGTAACGATAAGACGAATACGGAAGAAGCTTCGCGTTTGTGACGATAGTACTCTTTAATAGGTCGTCGCGAAGCTATTTCTGCCATTTCCAAAAACCGCTAACGTTTAGATAACTAGCTTGTTCGCTTTTACTGTATGGCACACTAATCTCCGATATGTGGAAAAGCAAACGTCACGAAGCGATAACCTAAACTTCGGACGTATATGACGACCTAACAGAGAGTACTATAGATTGATCTTGACGTAAGCGATGTACACCGACCTTACAAATTCTTGGTGGTGCTAACGATTTAATTATAACTTGTTACTTTCTATCATAGATTTCTGTTTCACCCGATAGCAGAAGCACCTCCTGGGTGTCCTTCGACGGTAGAAATAGACAGGAGCTCTTCCACGGCGACAGGTAAAAGTTAATCGTTCGTTAGATCTGTCTAATCGTTTGCGTTTTTCGCTATTATTTCAGATAATGGCAAACAGCAAGGCCCGCAGCACAGCTTACGTCTCCTTTGATGGTCGCAATCAGCAAGAGCTACGCGTCGGGGACAGGTCTGTCCTGTTATTTCGTAAAAGACTTTCGTCTCCTCTTTCTACATTCATCGCAGCTGCACGATGGTGCAACATTACGATACGTTCATTTATTTAAATTCCGTTTCTTTTCCCCCAAGTTCATTTTATTTCTCCTTTCTTGGCTCGGTTTGTCAGCAAACATCTGTACATGTGTTACTACCGACTTTGGTATTTCTTTATCATTCCGATCGATGGTTCACAAAATGTCCGCCTCTCTAATGACGATTGGTTTAATGTAATCTCATTTCTATCCGTTCACAACATATTTTTCTAGAAACGAGACGTTGGCTGTCCTGCAAGGTGATGGTGCTTTTCGTGTTTTCATCTATTTGTCGCTATACTCGTGTAGGTTTGGTTTCGTCGAATCATCAAAGTGGAATTTTTGTCCCTTTGCAGCTTGAGGGTGACTACTTCCATATATCCAGTGCCTAGCATTTGCGCCGCCGATCAAATTACCGATTGGTTCGACTCTCTGGCCGAGTGTCTACACTGGAACGTCCGCAAAAAGCAGAAACATTTGGACGAACTAAGCGATCTGACCCACTCTTCTAGCAACGATACGTTGGACTCTCTCGATCGTGACAGCTAGGCCAGGCATACAAGTCACAACGGATTGTGGCAAAATCAGCGATGTCAGCCTAAATTCTAAAGAATCAGTGCATTTTGTTGTCGTCTTCGAGGTCTGATCTAAAAGTCACCGACTCGTTGGAGAAACCTCACGGAAAACACGTTTTACATGCATAACCAAGCGTGGCTTGTGTTTACTCCATCATGGGAATAGGTGTGATTGACACACCTCGCTAGATAATTGTTAAAAATGCCAGAACATATGCACGTTGTTTAGACACAATAACGACATTAAATTTACGATAAACTGAGATCAAAATTCTGCAAACGGTCAAGAGTATGTAAGACGATTGCACTATGAATTCAAGAGCTGGGCAAGAAGGTCTTTGTTGATAGATGAACTATGTTGTAAGAATTCTTGCATCTTCACGGAAAATCTGCAGACGCACGTTTCTGCTCGTGATGTAAACATTTGTTTGGATAGCTAGCGATGTGAATTCAGTGCATCAAAAGCACAACTAAACGATCGAGAAAAAAATTCTAGTGTTTCGCGCCAAATGCATAGGTTTACTGTTCGTGTACGTTCACGTAACGATGTTCTGTTTCGATTTCGCAAACTATGATGAACGGGTCTTTAATATTTTTGTCGAATTATTAACGACGTTAGGTGTAATTTTTCTTTCTTTCTTCGTGGTAAAACGTTTTTTAATTAAAATTAATGCATCGTTTGTTTGAAAGGATGTATCGCTCAAAAATGGGGTACAAATACAAAAGGGGTATTAATAATTAAAATGCTAAAAATATTGTAGAATAAAGTTCCTGCCGTAAAGTGACATGATCTTCTTGATTACGATTACGAAATATGTCAGTACAATTGAAACATCGATTACATTTCAATTTTTATAAGAAGAACGGGAAAAGCAACATCCGTAATATTGTATGTTACCGGGAAATCGTAATAACAAATTGTGTCAAGGAGAAAAATTGCAAAGACAATGGAAACGTTCCACGTTAAGCGGTTATATTTATTTTATCCACGTATGTCTTTCTCGATGCATTTTAAACCACCAATTTAAAAGAATTTTATCCTTTATACATGGATATAAATTCTGTTCGGTTTCTCAGACCAATTTACTAATTATAATGAGTAAAGCACACAGGCTCTAATCAACTATTAAAAGAAAATACAAATTGTTGTTGGTAATTTCCACGTTTTGACACCGAAAATGGTCTAATTGTGGATCATTCTGTTGTAAATGTTGATTGTACTTTCCTATAAATGAGAATTTTTAATAAAATCATTTTTGTACAAAGTTTTATTGTTCGCATAATTGCATTTATGGTAATTAACATAATATTAAGATGAAATAATAACTTAAACATGATCAAATGTGTAGAATACTCTAAAATAATTAAAAAACAAAACATTCCGGTGTACCGTGTCATACAGTGTGAAAGAGCATGGGAAGCAATGAATCTGAACAATAAAGAAAATTTCATAAAAATATATTATACAAAGAGATAAATTTCGTTAAAAAAAGTGCGACGATAAACACATGTGCGAGACAAAATGGAAAACAATTAGAAAGATGGTAACGACAAATAAATCACACCAAATGATAAATAAACATAATAAAAGAAATAAATAACATGATAAATTATTCTTACAATAATGCAATACGGAATTGCATTTGTAAACTATAATTCTATCAAACTTTATTTCTCAAAACACCTAAATATTCTTCGAGTAAAAAACAAAACATGTATTGCACACACTTAATTAAAACGTCAAACATGAAATACATTTGATGCAAGAGCATAATTAAGTTTCAACGTCGATGCATTTATTTCTACGCAACCAGAGAATTAAATATACATTATATACAACAATTGTGTAAAAGTTACAAGAACCGGTTGTCTCCTTTTTTATACGACAACTACATATAATAATAAGCAGCATAAGTTTTTGGGTAGACCTTTGAAATATAAAATAAGCGAGACGATTATGATTTCCGTACGCTGCAATTTGACCGTGTTTTTATTTAATTTAATTTATCAGAAAAAGAATGGCTCAAACTGTAATTCACTGTCACGTATAGTTTAGAAGTTTAGAAGTTACCAAGTTTTGCTGTTTACAACATTGTTTATCTGAAAAATGATATTAAATAAAAACACAGTCAAATGTCACGAAATTCATTCATAGTAATAGTATTTCATTCGTTCAAATAGTAAGAGATTTGTGTATCTTATAATTTGTGTATCTTAGAGAATGTGAACAAGTTTCACAGTCAAAGGCCAAAAGCCCC
Source organism: Hylaeus anthracinus (assembly GCF_026225885.1). Classification (NCBI taxonomy): domain Eukaryota; kingdom Metazoa; phylum Arthropoda; class Insecta; order Hymenoptera; family Colletidae; genus Hylaeus; species Hylaeus anthracinus. The sequence goes on along the minus strand of NW_026534330.1, from coordinate 1,949,529 downwards.
AAAGGAAAATCGTTATGCCTCTTTCAAATAAATGTGACATTATCAAACTTTAAATAAGTATAACTTCTAAACTAAACTTGATAGAGAATTGTGGTTACAGCATTGTTTTTTTCATAGATTATATTAAACAAAAACACAGTCAAATCCTGGCACCACAGAAATCATAATCTCTCCAAATAAGCATAAAGGGAAGCACAAATGTTTAGAAAACACGATGTTTACATAACATTAGGCTAAAGCATAGACTTCTCTTTATAGTCTCACCTACAATATAACGATAAAGGACCCGCAAGGCTCACCATTACTTAATCAACGTATGACATAAATATCTACCTCTAAGGTTTTACATTTGGTTACATCAGTCATGGGCATGACGTGTATACACATGTATCTACGCAGTGCGTACATGTATGTACAGGTCAACGAGCATAATCTAATCAACTTATAGGCCAATCTATAGGCCTATCGACGCAGCTTCGCTGGTATGTACATTGTTAAATCGTTTAACATTTAACTTAAATGTTAGCCAGAAAATAGCGCGAACCGGTTTGGAACGCGCCGTCCTCACACACAGTAAGAAAAACGATACGAAATAAAAAGGTATGACTTACCCACTATTGCACTTAAATAACGACGCGATTCTTCTTTAAGTTAACATTTAAAATGACAGTCTATTCTGTGAAGGATTCTTACTGGGATCGTACATATTTTTCAGTCACCGTCAATTATTTCCGTTACACTGTCGCGCGTGCGATCTACCCGAAACTAATCGAAACTGTAATGGCGTCAATTGGTTTCACACTTCGAAACAATCGAAATGCCACTGGGTTACCATTGATATAGTTTTTTTTTTTTTTCTTTTTTTTTTTTTATGTAAAAAAGGGAACAAATCTTCTGATTATGCCAACAGAATCGATAGACTTAATTGTTCGAGAACGGTTTTGAAAAGCCTGCTCCTTTACTTTTTTGACCAATAATAGAAATCACTATAATCAAACTATTGCAGCATGTATCGAAGATACCTAAATTATTTAGGGTAGGATTCAGGCTCTTTTATGTATTCAAGCGGAACTCGTGGTTCGGTCGAAAAATGTAATATTCCTCGTGGAATTGATTCTCGTTTCTTTTGTTCGTCCTCCGAGAATAAATTGCGCTGTTAACGATTGTCCCTTTTTCATTGCTGTCTGACTGTTTTTTTCGTTCGTTTTAATGCCTACAATTTACGTACGTCACTGTTTCGCCGTTTACGATGCGAACATAACGAGTACAGGCTCGAATGAAAAGTGCAGGTACGCGCTGGTCTGTAAAACAAAAAGAGTACTATTGTAAATCACTGTTACAACAGACAATATTAAAAAAAGTAAAATAAATACACTCATCCTCAGATTTACACGAGACGATGGACTGTACAAATATGTGCACAACATAAATTCTTAATTTTACCAATTATTTTGCTTATAAATCTGTTATTTTGAAAACAGTGTAAAAAGAATAACGTGTAAAACGGGAGATAGTTGTACTTGCAACCATTTTTTATCCACATCGAGACCAAATGTACGTTAAAAAAAAATGAATTCACCGAGATTAAAATTTTATTTATATTTCCGAGCATTTGTTTTCCATTTAACTTCTTCTTGTCCACTGTATTATTGTCGGTGCAAATCAATTCTAAATAATTTATAACAATATTTGCTCTCAATATTTATTCTAGTAATGAATTACGTCAATATACAATACATAATATTGTTAGTGCAGACACGAAGAGTTTAAATGAAAATTCATTCTCGGTAGTTTCGTCTTACAACAAGTATATCAGAATGGAGAGACTCGAATCCTTTTATTAAATTTTCCATGAATCACTTCGCGGTTGGCAATAGTTTAAAAAAATGTTTAAAATATATTTAAAGAAAAAAAATACAATTCTTAGCATAGCAGTAAGGTCTCGGTGGGATTAAGCATCAAACTGATTCGAAGTGAAACTCAAAACATCTTGATAAAGCCAAGCAGCATTGCGAAATCTGTATGTAGCGACCAACTAACGCGACGATTCATGGTCGTGTTTCTGGTTTCTAGTTCTCAATCAAGTGTGTTATGGTACTCGTTGTTAAGTGTCACGCAAAAATGCACAGGCAAACAATTTCAATCGTCACACGGGAGTTAGTATTGTTAGAGCACACACTCACATGCCTTCTGATCCGTGTCTTGGTCCCCGCAGGATGGTTGTTGGATGTAAAGGGCCGGTTTCAGCGTCCGGTCATCTTGGTCCTCCACCTGAATCACAAGACCGTGATTATTGCCGTTTCCATGAGGATTTCGCGGGTTCAGTCGCCAGAGTCGGAGACCCTGTATGACGTCCAACGCCAGATGAGTTCCTTCTGGAGTGAGGGGTGTCACCACCGAGTCCAACAAGCGTTTTTTCGCTATAAATAAAGAAACCGAATCGGTCTTCAACAGATTCCTCGAATATTAGACGATCGTTGGCTACAAAACTTACATCGATGTTTTTTTAGGGATTTCGTGTAGTAATAGATCGATATCCGGATCTTCTTTTCGTCTTCTTCGTCCTCATCGAACGAAGATCCCGTCGTGGAGGTTAAATTCTCCTGCGGTAATCTGTAAATTCTCAACTTGGCAGCAACCACGTGGTCGCTGGAAGTTAGATTCAGCTGGAAGTGCATGTTCATGGAGAACGGATCTGCCCAGGTTTCTTGATCCGTGTTCCGCGGTATTTGACCTGATCGAAGGAATCAAACTTTTAACGCGATCGTGTCGAGCGAAATGTCTCCGGTGAGCGATGGACTAATTGAAAAACTTACAGCTGGGCGAGAACATGGTTAGCCTCTCGCGTTGAACCTGATTGGCATTACTGCTGTTGTTAAACCTTCCAGTCAGAGCCAAGACGCGCGTCTTAATGTCTTCGATGGCCTTTTCACCCTGGCTGCACAGACAAACGAGAGTTTATAAAGTCGAAGGAGTCGTATGCGGTGCACGAAAAATGAGAAAACAATGACAGTCGCCAAACTTTCGATACGAGTTATGAATACGACAAAAAAAAAGAAAATGAAAGCAAAGAATGATTTCGTGCTCGCGTATCTATTCAATGTTAACGGGAATCAAATGTGCAATTAAAAACATTTACTATAAATAGCAGAAGCAGTCGTAAATACGTTTTTATATCGTGACATAGAAATTTTCACCTCGAGATGCGTGCAAGTTCTTCCGGGTGGCGAGGCAGGCCATTGGACGATGGTCAGTGACCTATAGAGTCCACGGTATGGGTCAGAGATATTTATTATACGTTCTAGACATCGTCTAGACAGCCGACGTCGGGCATTGGTACACACCGATCATCTAATCTTTCCGTCTACTCGAGTACCATTAACGCTTTCGGATTGTATCTCGAATTCTGCATTTTCGTGCCGTACGATTCAGCCCTCTGTATCCATAATATCACCGTTACCTCTAGATAATCTTAAACCTGTTTCGGACGTCGGAAATTGAAAGCAACGAAAGCGTAGGGTTCATCGTGATCTCGCGTTTTGTATTTTTAATTACATCGGTGTGATTTCGCGCGGTTCGAACGCCAACCGACGGAATCCGAGATTCGAGAGTCAGTCGGTGATCGCGCGAGACCGTAAGATTGCATAATAAAAGGTGTAAGTCGTTAACCGAATAGACGAAAAAGGAGGAACGTCTTTTCTCTACGTCACTGGCAAGGATTGCTGCGCTGGACGCCCACTCGGAGATTTGAGCGCAGCCAATGGCGCGTCAACGACCTCGTTGCTGTTCGCGAAACAACCAGAAGTTCTTTTTTCTAAACAATGAAACGGACAGACAGTCAGAATGTCTAGGAGGATAGCTTTTCAGAGACGTACGTCTCTGTGACTCTATCGAACTTGTATTGTTTTTTCTTGTTGAGGAACCTGGACAGAAACGGCAGGGGGAGAGGAGACTGGGCATCACCGACGAAATCTCGCCACGAAATCTCAACTGCTTGTATTCGATTCTAGACATGCTCGTTAATCTAGCTGCGTCCAAGTCACGCATTCTACACCGTCTCGTTGCGTACGTGTCACGTCTGTCTGCCGTCTGGGAAAGGGAAGGACTCGGGTGTCTGGAGGCCGTTGCATCATGAGAATGAATCCAGTGATCCTTCCTGTGTACCATATTAAGAAAATTGGCTGCGTTACCATCGGTTTTGTAACAGGCTGTCGAAGGAACTTGCAGCGCTGGTTCGCGAGGAATTCGACAGGATGACTCGTTTGACGTTGTTAACAATAATGGGAAGTTCGAACGAAATTTGCTAAATGTAAGAGGAAAATTGGCAAATCGTTCTCGCGAAATTGGTCACTTTGGCGTGCCGAGTAATTTTGCAACGTTCCGCGTGCGAAAGGTGGGCGAGGAAACGACGATGAAAGATGGAATTTTGGGTGTTGATAAGGATCGAAAATACACGGGGTGGGAGTTGTAGCACGTGGAGGTCGAGAGCCAGTAAAAAGTTTCGCATACCGCGATCGGCGGTTACCGCGAAACGACGGAGAGGTCTGATTGGCGGCCGCCAAAAAATGCACGTTGCATCGTCTGGCGGTGAGGTGGGGAGTCACTGGCGAAAACTTCCTCCTCTCTCTTCGTCGTGCGCGTCACATCGTCTCCGTCGGCATAGGAAGAGAGACGCATAGACAAGGTCAGCGCATTAAATTGAAATGTGTTACATAACCTCGTAAGAGAGCAGTCCTAACTGCAGTCTGACTAGACACCCGGTGATTACGAGGGTGCTCAACTCGTGCCGGGGTTTAGCCGCGATCGAACGAGACTCGCTCGATCGTCGTTCGCCACGAGAAGCATCCGAGACCTTAGAACCACTTTTCCGTCCTCTTCCTGTAATCACGGGTCCCTCTGCATTCTTTAATGCAAGCTTAATAGACATCACGGTCGTTCAACGACACGTGTGTATTTTACCAAGTCGCACCATTGCTCGTCTAAGTCAAGTGACAAGGGGAGGCACGGCTGACTGGAAAAGTTGACGCGAATGAAAAACTGGTTCATTACCGTCCGTCTTGTCGTAGATCGTCTAGATCCTCGTGTATGCACGGTTGAGAAACTGACGGAACGACGAGCACACCGGAGGAGGACTCCGGCAGGCTACGCCAGTGCCGACACGAATGCATTTACGCGTCTAGACTTAATAAAATAAAAGAAACGCCTTCGCACCCGCGCGAAGAGGGGCCGAGGTGGAGGCGAAGGAGGGCGATTTAAAAACATAGCTAGGGACCACGGCGGAATTTCCACCGTGCGTCCTTCCTGGCTACGCTCTGTCCTCGTGCATGTCTTTCGAAAAGATTCTACGTCCTGTGTTCCTTTAAATCGCTTTCCTTTGTCGGTGAGAATTTCAAATATTACCGCGAATCATCTATTTCGGCGCGATCACCTATACGACTCATCGTAGCTGGATTACCCGTACGGTTGATTCCGTTAAGCGAACATCGATGGCAGTTTACCGAATCACGTTTTGCTAGTTCTCTTAATTAACCAGGGTATGTAACTTTCGAGTTTTCCCGGTTTGGAAAACGGTTCGCGCAGAAGGGTGTCTCTAAAAGATACGAGGTGTCGAAGCGAAGTTGCCTGCCTCCGGATGCTGACGCTGGTCAGCCGGCGGCGCGGAATTTCAACGGCGTTTCACGGTTCTTCGTTTCGTCACGATATTTTTACAGGCCATCGAGATATTTTTACGTAGCGGGGGCAACGATTCGTCGGGAACGTCCGCGTCGTCAAAGCGTTCGTGTGCACGGCCGCGTGTCGTGTATTACCACGGCTGGAAAACCGTTGGCATTTTTCTTGTCGCGGTAACCAAAGGGGAAAGTAAAAGAAGAAGGAAGACGAACGTTGTTACCTTTTCATGCAGACACAACACACCATGTAAGAGGAAAGGTTTCGGTGTTATCGCGATAAATCGCACCTCGTGCAACACGAGCAATGAGATAATCCGCGATGAGAATGTATTTTTAGATTATGCAAGCCAAGCCAGAAAGAAAGCAGCCGGCTGGCGGCGTGGCAAAACAAAAATTTGTCGAATTCGAATAAGTCTCTTTTACCGGCACACCGGGTCCCTTACCCAAAGCGATCATTGTGCCATCGGGGAGGCTTACCTGTCGAAGCTTGAGGTTAGGTTTCCTCTAAAAGACACAAAAAGCATATTTTGTAGAGACTTATATGGCGTACCGCTGTATTGCAAAGCGAGACACATGGTGAAAGACATTTGACGTGACAATGGTTTCATTGTGCATGAAGAAAAGTAGTGCCGACCGTGGCATTTGCATCATTTGTCGTCGAAGAATCGAAGATTACCTGAGTACTTCGATTTTCCGCGCGACACGAGTTTTTGCTAAAGTTCTGCCGAAACTTTGAACCCCAAAGTAAGTGCTTCAACGTAGAAGAAGTAGTAACTCTTCATCTACGTTGATCGATCGCGAACAATCCGTCGATTCGCTTCGCCAGATTGTCTACCAATCGATAAGACGAGTCAGAACTTTAAGCAGAGACTCGAAATATCGAGTAGTAAAAGTTCGGAAAAGCGAGTATACGTACTCTCGTCGATGAGCTCTGGCCACTTCCTGATAGGCGGACAAATTAGCCACGGGAAGATGACCCGTCGTCGCGTTGCCATTGGCCACGAAGAGCTTGACAGGGTCAGGTGTCTCGTTTTGGTACTCCAGCGTGTCGTTTTCATTCTCCTCCGTGTTCCAGGTCTGTCGGGTATTGTGTCTAAAGTCCTCGTAGTCAGACGTTTCGTTATCTTCCGAATTTTCATAGCTAAGGGAATCTACTAATCCAGGGATCACCCTGTAGACGTCGTCCTCGACCCACTCGAGCCCTTCGTACGGACTAATCTTTTTATTTTCATGAGACATTTCGTTAGTTTCCGGGACGGCAGTCTTCTCATTCGGACCGCTAACGTGAACGATAAGGTTCGGTTTTTCCTCGCCATTTGAGACTTGCTCGGGTATCGACTTTTCCGTTGTGCTGGCGGTAGTCGTTGTCGAAGACACTGCGACGTTGGGATGGATAACATTTCTGGGGTAGCTTGTCTGTACGTTATTCGTGCTGCCTAGCCGAGACACCACAGGTAGTGGCACAGAAGCAGGAAAAGCAGTGGATAACGTTGGCGGTGGTACAACATGAAAGGAGTTACCAGCATTTTTCGTTGTCGTCTGCTTCAAGGTCGTAGAAGCTCGGTATTTAGGTGTTTTGGAGCGATTTTTGCTGGTCTCGTCGGAACCGGAGCTGGAATCGAACTCGGAATCATCGTAGCGAATCTTGAAGATCACGTGAGGTGCCATCGCCTTCTCGAACTCCCGATGAATATCGTCCTCTTCGCTCGACGCTTTAATGTTTTCGTCCAAATTCAGAACCGTCGGTTCAGACCACGGCTGTTGGAACTCCAGATTCGAGGGCAAGTTCTCGTAATCGAGAACCGCCTGCCGATTGTACGCATCGAAGTCGAAATCATTGTAGGATGACTTGTCCGCGTGGCGATTCATTTTACCTTCGTTCCTCGTGTTCTCGTAATCGGGATTCCTCGTAACCGCGGAGGTATGATCTACAAAATTCGGATCCCAGTATCTACCTTTCTTTCCGCCAGTTTGTCCATACAGCGCTTTGGTCCAAGATTTCATGCTTTCCTTCTTCTTCGACAGCTCTTCCTCCTTCTTCTTGTTCAGTTCTCTTTCGCGAATTGCTAGAACCTCCTCCAGACTGTAGTTGAGGCTCTTCAACAACAGCATGTCACCCGTGCTAAGCTCGCCGGTGATTATCTTCAGGATAGCTTTCTCCAGCATTTTTTCCAACCTTCTGTCGCTGTAAGGAATTTTCTCCTTGACTTCGTTGATGTTCAAGCTCCGTCTGTTCTTGTCTTCAACCGAGGAAACCGCGTTCGCTTCCTCCCTGGACCCGTATCTTCTAACAAGTTCCACTTGGTCCCTCTTCTTCTTGCTGTCCGGGTGGACACCGTGATGGTGATGATGGCACCAAACACTGTTTATAGCCGAGGTTGCCAAGAGCAGCACGAATAACCTGGCGAGTCCCATTGTGACTCGTTAACCGAGAGTTCTTGTTACAGACTCGATTCAATTCCGTTTACGAGAACCGCACTACCGAGGTAGCTCGAGATTCGTGGGTCCGTCGTATTCTTCGGCGATAACAAACGGGGTACCACTTGCTCGCTAAGCGATAGGCACTGTTATCGATAAACCGTGTTCCCCATTATTATTTTCATCGAGGGATCACCCGTGGTAATAATCGGATTTCACTGTAAACAGTTGACGATCGAAACTCTAATTAAGAATGAACAACTCGACGAGAGTTGATCGGAGTGTCCAGCTGATCGCACGAAAACCGCGTGCTCGTATCCTCCAGCGGTCGAGCCAGAACGGGACTGGCAACGTTCACGGAAAACAGGGATGTCCCCGATGCACGAACAAGTGTTAACAAGCTGGACCGTAATCCGGCGACGATCGCGAACTAGTCTAATCGCATCGGGAAGGCGCGATATATGTAAGTAGGAAAGATTCGTGGCACGCGTGTGCACCGGCTGAGCAGTAAGTCTCAACTGAGCCGAGCTGGCCTGCTCACAGACATAATTCTGTCTACTCACTAATTCCGAGACAACCACGAAGCCGCGAGAGGAGACGCGCCGGTGTTACTACGATCACTCCTTTTTTTTCCCCGTCCTTCTCCTTCTTCTCCTTTCTCTTACTCTCGGTGTGTCCGTTCCGCTCGCTCCACCCGCCGCGCGTGTAATCCCTTTCCCTCGCTCGCCGAAATCCCGCGGACGACTGCCTTTTCTCTCTCTCGCTCTCTCTCTTTCTCTCGCTCGCTCTCTCGCTCTCTCTCGCTCTCTCGCTCTCTCGCTCTCTCGCTCGCTCGCTCTCTCTCTCCGCGACGCTTTATCGTTCACCAACTTCTTCGTCTGGTCGCTTTTTCGCGCCGCAATATCGTAGGTCGATCTGCCGCCGGTTCTCGAACACCGCAGCCGCCACCGCCGCGTGCTTCTTCGCCTTCGCAGCTTCGCTCGTGCTTCCGGCGAATCCAGCACCGCTTCGTCTCCCTTCCACCCGATTCGTCTCTGCGCAGACCTGGCGATTCCTTTCGATTACTCACCGACACGGAATTTACTTATCGTGATTTACTTTTGTTGTTTCTCTCCCGTCGCTCTACCCTGGCCCCTTTCTCGGCGACAACGCGCTCCGGGATCCCGCGCTTAGGAAGCCGAGAGAGACCGACCGGCGCTCCTTAGCGATGCCTAGCCTTCTAGATATCTATCTGCCGCGTGACAGACTGCATACTGATCCTTATCGGTGATCCTTTCACAAATGAGAAGACTTAAATGTCCTTTCACCGTCCACCGGCTACAATAGACTACCAGCGCGTTAGGTTCGCGTGGTGCGCGACTCACGAGCGTGCCACGGTTTTCGCGAGCGTGTTCGCGCGCCGCGACATCCTCGGAGGCGGACTGTTTCCTGCGGGATATCTGCTTTCGTCCGGAGGAAAGCGAGAATCGTCTTTTCACCGCGGATCAGCTCGAGAAACACACCGTGCCGGGGCTGACCGGGATATTACGGCTCGGGGCTCGCGGGTACCGCGCTGAACAAAGGAGGAAACAAAAACTGAGGCGCGACCGAGGCGCGAGAAATGAGCGAGGAGGCACCTTGTATTCGGCTACTCGTTTCAGGGGCAGCCACGTACGGCTTTATAGGGTGTCTCCCTCTTCGCCGTCTAGACGAATCGAAAGATATGATCTTTGAATCATAATGTATCGCTTTTAATAAATGCAGCCTCCGCGTGCGTGCGTGAAAATACGATGCGTGGCAACGCACGTCGACAACGGGGGCCCAAAAAGAAGAACGGGAACGAGAAAAGGGGGGCAAAGGAGAGGGATATATGGTACAGTCAGAGAGAGGGAGGGCAATGCAGCCGGTGAAAAATATGCGTGACCGAGATCAAATCGGAAAATTTTGCGACTGTATGTCTTGTGGATTTATTTTTTTTTTCGTTCGTCTTTCATTTATTTTTCGTTTCGATAAGACCGTTTCTGTCCGTCCAGTTCGAGAAGACGACGGCGATCGAACGTGATCCACATTAATTTCCCGCCAACGAAGGAGAAAAGTACGGAGAACGGAAGGATGGTGCGTACAGACGCGGAGCCACAGATTCGGGTCGCATTCGACGTAAATTATGGCGACCCGCATCGAATCTGGAAATGGGTTAAAGGATTCGATTCTCCGAATCTGTTTACATTGCCCGTCTAACGGTGGACGGACATTGACCATATTCGAGTATGTCCTCGAAAACAAATCGTTTCTGATAAGCTATAATGTGTCTGTTTTGAATTCACCGGAAGCATGCTACGTCTCGATGAAAACAACGTACGCTTTTGTATCGAACTTGAAGGGATATTAATTTTCCTCTCTGTTTTGCTCATCTTCTTCCAAGACTTTAGACTTAATTAATATTTCGATGTAGAAATACAATACTATCACCCAACAATCACCGTGTGATAGAGTTTTGAATCTGTTGCTTTTTCTTTGAAATGTCTTAGATTTCTTTTTTATATCATTTTTTATTTCGTTTATTTCTTTTCTACAGCTGTTTCGCAATCAACTTCAAAAGAAAGTATATAATTCTGTATTCATAAATGCATTTCCATTGCCATAGTTCTAACAGGGACTAATTGGTAACTTTCGAGTCTCGCTGGAATCGAAAATTAGCTAAAAGTATCATTAACTGAATTTCTCTGAACGAAAAGTTATAAATAGTGGGGATTACATAGACACTATTTCCACCGACAGGTTCGTATAAATTGAGTTTTACTTGACACGGATGTTAAATCGGACTACTCGATGAACATGCTCGTGGTTTTTATAACAATTGCATCAACTATTTCTTTACGATGTAGTTAACAAACTGATAGACAGAATTACATCTCCAATAAGAGCTAATTTGCGATTTCGATTCATAAAGGCACGATCTTCACGAATAAACGAATGTGGCGGGGCCACGTTGAGACGGTTACGCGTGATGGCGAATGATAAGGAGAACGAATTGGTTGTAACTGATTTATCGTAACTATTACGATCGTAGACTAAACTATTAAGTGTAAATGCTGTGAGACGACGGAAGCGTACGGTTCAGACGTGGTATACAGCTAACGCTTTCTTCGCGTTTTGCGGTAAGTTTCCTCCTTAATACAATAATTCAAAGATTGATGCAATAAATATAAACGGTACCGAGCCATAGATGGCGCCACTATAGCCAATTCAAACATTCACGTTTCATTTTCTTTGACGGCCAACTTTATTCACACAGTCGAATTTTCGTTATCGCTAAATTTTCATTCTCGACCCGTCAAAATAAGTATAACTTCAAAATTCGATGAGTGTACTAGAGGTGCCAATTACCGCGTCATCTCCCGTAATAGTTTTAAAACGCTGTACGCCCGTACGCCGTGGGTCAGGGTCACAGTGGGGCGGAAACCGTGCCACGGTAAACAAATCGATGAGGAACGAGAGAGACCCACTTGATTCCACCCCCGAGTCCGTTGCAAGTCGCGTTGACCGAAGGCATTTAGATAACGCGCGTGCATCGCGGTACACTGACACCGTGGGGATCGGTGTGCGACGGAACGACACACGACGTTCCCGCGCGTTCTCAGCGCGGGCCTCGTCCGAGCGCACGCCTGCGCTACGCAGACACGTGCACGCATTTAAATATATATAAAACAAAAAAAAAAAAGAACAAAAGAATCTGAGGCGGACAGCGAGTCGGCGGAAGAGCGAGAGAACGAGACGACCAGGAGCGTTCCCAGGGTACTCGTCGCAACGTGTGTCGCACCAAATTTTCCACCCTTGACCGCCAAAAATTCTTTCTGTTTTTTCTTTAGCAAATTAGGCTTCCGTGGTTGTTCCTGATTGCGTAAATATTTATTCCACGTACTACCACACGAAAAATAACATCTTTCATGGTTTTCGCCAGACTTGGAAACAAATTTTATTTGAACTAAACATAAAGAATAACTTTATATCTTTATTCTACTTAAATTATTGCCACATCGCTGTTTTATTTTTTTTTTTTTTTTTATTTATATTTTACTTTATATTACGTTACAATGAATGAATTTAATGAAATGCGTTTCAAAGTTATTCACATTTTATTCCTTTCCGATTTACATGGTTTTCCATACGAAAAGTATCGGGAACCAATCGTCCGTGTTAGCCAGTAGATGTTCATTAGAAAGGCAACGTTTTATCGAATATAAAGAAACGCTGCTGTTTCAAAAGCTTGCAAACAATCAAGAAGAGATCACTGTCCGTGGTGCAACCCTCTTAGTCCATCGTCATCCACGCGCCGTGAACCCCGTTGCATCCCTAACGCGGCTCGCGCATGGCGAGGACGCTATCCGATCCAGCGAGTGAGAGGCAAATCGGGTCCGAATCTGGACGATGCAACGTAGCCTGTCTGACGTCACCTCCGAATTCTCCATCGCGATTCGGACGTACGGACAGACAATCTGGCGTCTAGACGTACCAAAATAAATAACCCGCGGGGCCTTGCCTCGCCATCAAACTGTTGTTTGCACTCGTAACACTCATCCGTCGTCCTTGTCGGGGTCCCCCCGTTGCTTAGTCGGGGATGAGGAATAGAGCGGAACTGCCTCGGAAGACCCGTGGAGAAAGGAGGCGGCGCGTTGTATCAATCTAGAGCGGCCGATTAATCTGCTTTTGTGACCGATCTTTCGTCGACAAGAGTGGCCGGTGCGTCCTTTGGTACACGCTGCAAACTTTAGCTTCGATACTCGTTAGACTTGTCAATCGTCCTTTTTCGTTAAGAGCACAATCCTTTTTTCACTTCTTTCTAAACCTAATTCATAAAATTGAAATGCGGCTAAAACTTTATTTCCACGGAGTTGGACATTATACGGATTTTCGTTGTTCAGAC
>NW_026534330.1:1930807-1936529 GCF_026225885.1 Hylaeus anthracinus | reverse complement strand
TTTATTTCCACGGAGTTGGACATTATACGGATTTTCGTTGTTCAGACTCTAATTTTAGGGTCATTCCACGCGAACTCTTTACGAAATTTGAATATGTTCTAGTCTTTGGTGATATTCGAAGTAGGACTGGGATTATTTAAATAATCGAATATCCGGATGATGACGATCACCAAGTATTCGTAATCTGGACTTGGGGTATGCGAATTTTATCTCGAATTCCGAAAATACAAATATCGATTTACACGGTTATATATTTAAAAAGAGCGATTTATTTTCTTCGACAATCCGGAATATTTTCATAACGGATTCGTAATTGAATTTATTTTGTATCACAGTCTTTGTAAAAAATAGTCTATTTCGCGATTCGCTTGGGTTACAAGTTGTTCTGTGAGGAAATCTATCTATGTAAATTCGGATATCCAGATTTCGTTATTCAAATACTCGAATACCTGAATTATTCGGATAATGAAAGAATACCTGTTCGAAAGATTACACTTGAAACATGTAAGTGAAATCTTGAGAAACTTCGGACGTCTGAAGTTCAGAATAATCCGACATCCTGGGAAATTTCCAGTGTCCCGCATCGAATTAGGAATTGTCGATTGTTCTCGAAGCACGTCGATGACGACAGTCTCGCATCCCGCGTAAGCATGAGCAACAGGTTCGATGACTTTCTCTCTGTACCGTGGCGAGAGGATTTCGGTTCCCGATTTCCTCGATAATCGTCCTATCGTGACGTCAAACGCCCAAACACGACGCGAAGTGAAAACTTTACGCGTCGGGCCCGCCCACATTAGGGGCAAATTATTCGGTCTTACGTTCGTTTTTTCACTTTCCTGCCGGTTGTTGTTTCTTCTGTTCTTTTATTTATTTATTTTTTTTGTTTGTTCGATTGGAATTGTCCAAAGAAATGAAAAAAGACAAGTGTCGAGCGATGAAGAAGGAGAGAAACGTCGTTGCCGCTGGATTGGCCAAGGGAGAGAAGCCAGCGAGAAGACACAGAAAAGGAGGAGAAAAAATGGAAATGGTGCAATTTGCATGGCTCGGACACATCTCTCCCTCCCTCATCGCGGTGGAGGCAGACGGCAATCGAGATAAGACGTACCTGGAATCCGGCAGAAGAGACTCCGGTCCGCCAACTCGGTCCATTCTGCTCGCTTCCACGAAGCGAAATTTGAATTTCGTATCGTATTGCGCAATCCCACCCACGCGTAGCTGCACTCGTCTTGTCTCCGCGATCGGTCAGATTGTTTGAAATCGAAAACACGGCCGTCGAGCGTACAATCGTCTGGCCACCCCTTTGTTATTCCTGCATTTTTACCTGGACGGTAAAATATTCGTTGATTCTCCGATTTGTGGGACACGTCTAGACGATCGCATTAAAGTAACGTTTGCGACCTCATGGACGATTAACGCAGAATCGGACAATTTACGTTTTACGTCATTTGAACGGTTTTCTCAAAAGGGGCTCTGGATTTCTTTTTCTAATAACAAAATACGTCCATCGGCATAGACGTGGTGGACACTCGAGGGAAGAGACTCAAGTAAAATGGAAAAAAGGTCGATTATTTTTCTATTGCATAAATGAGTACTCTATTTGATAATAAGAAATACTTTGTTTCGATACAAAATTCTCAAATATTTTGAAATTCTTGATTCGGAAACACGAATTGTTTGCAATTTCAAGACTTTTAGGAATTTTAGGAAATATGATAGCAATGATTGATTGCAGAAATAAATATTTATGAGCCAACGGGCAAAACGAATTTAAATCCAGAAATGTTGAAGAACGTTTTATTTTGCATAATACAGAATAAAAAAAATATTTCTGTTTTTGGAACGTTTGTAGCTAAATATAGAACCCGTTTTTGCGTCAAAACGATTCGTAGTCTAAGGTTTTTAGAGTTTATTTTAATAAAATCAATGAATGATTTTGACTTTCAAGGCAATCTACGTAATGAAAAAAAATAAAAAATAAAGTTGATTTCATCTAATTTTTGTCCATACAGTAATCGCACACTGGAGTTCTGTAGCTTCCACACAGATTTTATAAACTCTGTATCCAACATCAACCTCAATTATTGCAACACGCGATATAAGCACAAAAACAGCAGACTCAGGTTTACTGAACTATAATGTGGGAAAACAACTGCGAAATAGCAGATATTTACAACTGTTGGTCATTCATTCGGTGGTGGTTATACGTCTGCAGATTTTTAGGTGTTTCGAAAAATATCATAACAAAGATGAATTTATTAGATATACATTCTAAAATGAATTTAAGACACATGAATATTTATTTACTTCCTCGTTATTCGTTTAATGCATAGAAAAATTCTAAAGGTTATTCAACTTCGTGGTCTTGTGTCTTTTACAGTTTTTGAAAAGATAAGTTTCCCCATAGCTGAAACGTTTGAAGTAAAGTTTATTAAACCTGCGCACAAAGTGCGCTCTGTAGAATCTGTGATGTTCACATTTAAATCAGAAGTTTGTTATATACTCAAGAGAGAGAGAGGGGAAAAGACCACATATATTATATATTTCGCGATTCATTCGTGTTTAAATTCTACTTCGTCGAGGAATGTTGCAGCTAACGTGAGAGCTGAGAAACTGAAAAAAGAAGCGGATTTCCTGAGAACCGTGGAAGATCGTCTCTTCGAATTCGACGCGTATCGTAGAGATGCACTTCGAGCGGCTACTGAGATTACAGATGATCATCCGCCATGATAACAGGGACATCGGAACTGTCGCAGAGATGATACAAGACGGAATTCGACTCCTCCAGCTTCGAGAAGAGAGTCGCGTGCTGCGACGGAAGACGGTGGATCGGATGCACCACATTCCGCTGAAACGGGAGCGGTAAGAAATAAAAGAAGAGCGTGTATGTATATATAGGAATATCACCACGCAATTTTAACATTTCAGCTGCTGAATTATTCCGTAGTAAAAAAATCTTCTGTGCTGGATTAATCGTAAAATCTCATTTTCTAATAACTTTGTTTATTAAATCGATTCCGGATCTTTACTATATCTTCAAGTTCGTATTTTGGATGAAAATAAAATTTTCTATGCAAGTACTTAATTTCTATACAAATGTATTCATCGTATGTAATTACATGCAGTTACATGCAGAAACATGTATAAGAAATGATGTATAGTATGCGCTGAAAGGGTGACGCGGAACAATATCGCGATTTGTTTTAGTCGCGAATCAGAAAGAATCGGCAATTGGTCTTCTGGATTCGTCGAAGCCAATCAAAAATGCATTAGAGTGCCACCGTGCTTGAAGTAACCCGCCTTAAATTCGTCTCGAGAATACACTCCAATATCTATGCATATTATCCGTTGATATATCTTCCAATGGAGAAAGACTACTTTCGTGTACAGTTAGTCATCAGCTTAAAAGCACGTCCCAATCAGAGATGCATTACGTTACGCCACGCGAGTAATTTAAAAGATCACAGCTCTCGTCCATAAATTCTTTGGAGATTTCGCTGAAGCGATATACGTAGTTAAATTTTCGTAAGATCGTCTCGAATAGACCAAGTTTCATTTTTCCGAATCAGTTTATCGTAATCGTAGTTCACGAATCATCTGTACAGTTTCTCGTTGGATTTGACGTTCACATTGAAAACCTTTGGATGACACGTCAGATGAATATTTTTGATTTTATGAAGTAGACTCTTTCTATAATTTGGATGCAGATCAGGACATAATCTTGCATTGTCACTTGCACGAACAAGCTTTACAAGCGATTCACAATGTCAGTGCGGATATGAGCGTCAAGACCATCGCTGGTGAACCGTGGCAATCATCCATGCGGTTCCAGAATCGCGTGGTTGGCGTACTCGTAGATCATCTTCTCAGATAGAAGCAGAATCCACGTGCCATGCCGGACGGGAGGATAATCGGGCTGCGGCGGGATGAGGCCGCGAAACAAGAGGAACAGGAAGAGGCGAGCATCGTCTGCGAATATCGCTCTTCAATTTTCTTCGGTTCTCGTGTGTCTTGAGCCGACCATCTGGTTTACTGTTTCCACGACGGCCAGCAACTACGCATTTCCGCGCGTTGAATTCCTCTGTGGGAATCGTATCGTTCTGTACTTTCGGCCGAACTGGATCCAGCGAGCCCGGAATCTGGCATCGCGACAGAGGAAGTCATGAAATTTACGAAAATTTTCTTCCGATAACTGAAGTTCTAATAAATGGAGTTCTACTGTATTCCAATTTATGGATTCTCAATGTGAACCGTATGAGCCCTTCCATAGTGGGTAATCTTGCGTTTCTCGTGGGCCCACGAGTGAAACGTTTATAAGAAATGGGAAACCACTTCTGAATGGGCTACGAAAAAATTGTTGAAACATTGTACAAGGTGAGCCGAGTAAGTGTAACAAGCTTTCCAGTACATACTGGAAGGTTATCAGTGATAGAAAGCACCTGAGAATCGGTAACGTCTGGGTAGTTGTAATTAATTATTAAAAAAGTAATTAAGAATAATGTATTGCGTATTTACTAAAAACAAAGTAATCAAAAATTACTTAAATAACTACTTTTTTAATTTAAAAGTAATTATTCCAAATTGTAATGGATACAAAAGTAATCGTTACTTTACAGCTCTGATTTCATGTCATGCCAACTCAAAAATCCGAAACGTTTGAGAATATTGATGGTGCTGTAGTTATCCTCCGCAGCGTGGTCCTCGCTCCCCTCATCCGTAAACTATGCTTACGCTCCGTCCCTACGTTTCCAGGTTCATTGTTTTTTAGCTTGCCAGATGGATTTCTCATCGACGATTTTCAAATCTCGTCGACGTGACGCGGGTGTATGTAACGGCGATGTTTATTCACAAGTTACGCTCTTCGAATTTCGCTATTCTCATCGGATTTGGCTGCGCGCCAGAGACCTAAAACTGGCCTGCCTAACTTCCACTACGTAGAGCAGGAAAATAGAAAAGGTGTGCAGGGATTATCAAGGCCGTAAACAGAATTCGACGAAGTCGGGTCAGAGCGATAAATGCAAATTGCGTCTTCTTCGTTTCGCGATGTACGTCAATCCTGCCTCTGGCGCAGTTTCCAATCTTGAAATAATTTCGATTTGAGGTTCTCATCTCGTATCTTCGATACCTCCAGAAATTCGTACAATTACTCGATTTAATATTCGAACGCCATGGTACATGTATCATTATTGCTCCCTATACTTATTTTTTTAGCGATGTTATCGAATTTTTTTAACGAGTGATTGATAAAAGTACATACTCTAGTTTACAGATATATTAAATTGATAATTTTATTACATAAGGGAGAGTGTTCGCACAAAGATTGCAGTGGCGAACAGTACATTCAGTGCATACTTTGCGAATATTGCAGATGCAGTTCGTTATGTGTTAAAAGAAGCAAGCTATGCTAAAGTGGCTCGATGGTAAAACGATGGAATGATTTGATCTTTGCAGATGAAACGTAGTTTCACGTTTCTTGGTGTAACGGACGAAAATCAGTGTGGTGTAACGTGAATGAAAAATTACCACTGCAAAATATGACACAACGTGTCGCGACGTCGCGTCGCAACACGACGACGAAGCCTTGACGGTATAGGGTTGCATTTCAGTGCCTGAAATAGGAAAGTTAGTTTTTATTGACTAGCCTCTTTAGAAAATCCTTATATACCTATGAGAATGAGAGAGTTACAAATTGTTATGCCTTGTTTAAATATATATATATATATAT
>NW_026534330.1:1776458-1930707 GCF_026225885.1 Hylaeus anthracinus | reverse complement strand
AGAGTTACAAATTGTTATGCCTTGTTTAAATATATATATATATATATATATATATTAATACGACCAAATATTTGTTATTATACAAAATCCCATCAATATATATATATATATATTTAAACAAGGCATAACAATTTGTAACTCTCTCATTCTCATAGGTATATAAGGATTTTCTAAAGAGGCATGAAGAATTCGTTTTTTAATAAAGCACAAATATTTCTGAATACAGCTAATTTTTTAATTTTAAATAGAAGTACACAAGTAAATGTGATAGATGATTGAGTGGAGTATTAAGTGGCCGTAAATCTTTACTTGATATAAATTTTTGATACCAATACTTTCATAATGAATGTTTGATGTGATTGGACGATATCGAGCAGAGATCAATACTGTTGCTTACACATCATTAATAAGGCATGAAATCTAATCAATACGATACAATTACACTGACAAGATTAATCTTTATATAATAAAGATATAATAAGCCTGTGAACTAGCATTTGAAAATAAGAATTACTGAGAAATATCCAATGGTTTCAAAACTTTCGTAGAAGTATCAATTGCATACCGATTCAATTTGTTTAAGCGTAAGCTAGACTAAGTGTACTAGTTGCAGAGAAAGGCAGTGTTTTAATCGATTTTGATAAAAATAAATACGATTAGATAACATTTATATCGATAATTTAGCGGGAAATACAAATTTTTAGTTTGGAGCACTCCCGGTGGTCCAAATTAAATTCTGATCGCACACAACTGCGTTCAGAATCGCTCAGATTTTAATTAAAAAAAGAACATTGATTTCTTTTTTTTTTTTTTTTTCATTTTTTGATGTTCCAAGCACGTCAAAGCAAAACGTCAGTAAACATCGATCGAAATAAGAAGCTTCAGCATCTCAGCAACGAAGAATTGAAACTGAAGAAGGTAATCTTGATTACGACTCTCGCTGTGAATCGTCGAGAAAGTTTGATGCGTCGATATATTGCCGTAGAAAAGGAACGGTCTTCCGGGAATGGAATCAAGGACAACCAGTTTATTTCTTTCCCATCGCGTTTGCTTCCGTTTCTGTGGATCTATCGTCGCCTAGACTTGTAGCGTACACGGTGTGATCTTCCTCGCTGTATAAGCACTGTCTGGGAAATCAAATTCCCTGTCGCTCGGGCGTCAGGTAGCGCGTGCGCTCAGAAAACGCGCGAACGTGGTTTTTTTACAAAAATTTGTACGTGACTGGCGACGGAACTGCTCACGTCTCCGAGAGATAAGCGCGGCGTCATCTTCCCAATTCTCCTCCTATCCAGCACAAGGTCGAAGTAGACTTGCTTGTTTATATAGGGTTTTCCAAAAGGGATTTTCAGATGTTTTTTTTTTTTTAAATAAAACACAATTGGTATGGAATATAGGGGACCTTTGCAACGTAACGCTTTGCTAACCGCACAGTTTTCGTAAGCTACACATAACAACATGGCTCAATCCATTCGATCCGGTTTATTTCTGTTTGAATTCTACTCGTTTCTTTTTTAGAAATTAATTCTCTTAAACTAGGGTTGGTTATAAATCAAAGACCGTAGCTGGATGAGAAGGGACAATTCTCTCTAACGCAAGTGATTGGGTCAAGGTGTGAGACTTCGTGTGGCAAGCCATTTTTCTCAATACGTTTTCGTTGAGTATCGCGTGACATTCCGGGCATTATGAATTGGTGCTCCATCCTGTTGCAAGTATTTTCTGTGCGGAAAAGTGGCCCAACATGAGAGATTCAACTTTGTCCTCTAACAAATTTTTGTATCTCTGCTCAGAACAGAGCTACGGCTTGTCCCAGATTCCAGAATCACCCTGTATAGATTAATACTTTTTTCGTGAATGCCAGAAATATTATTTAATGTATATTGTTTTAATACATGCATAAATAGTTTCGATATGATAAATAGTCCCAAGTATAAAATCCTTTTCAATCTGAATGGTGGTTCCTTTGAACCGAACTTCTTTGTCGTCGTCAAAAACAAAGATCGGCTACAGATTATGGGTACCTGGCTACTGGCAAGCCGACTTCTTCCAAGAAAATCTCGACTAATGAAGTCGAATTCCTTCTTTCCAGGAAGACCTTCGATCGGCCCACGTGCGTAGGAAAAGTTCCACTTGTTAATTTATTATCCGCAACAGTTCCACGTGCGTATAAACAGCGCAGGTCGCATAAATTAATTGACATCTCGAGTCACGGGAAGCGTAAAAAATCTGACACTCAAAATCGACGCTATCCTGACGCGTAGCTTTTCGCTGCGTGCCTAGCGCCGAAGAATTTTTCTCCTTTCGAATAAACTGGTTTCGAGCTATTACGGATTGTAGACATTTATTCATCAATTTATACGTGAATTAAATGAGAGATACAAACCTTTAGTATATAAATAATTTCATAATTACAGAAATCGTGGAATATAATAATAGTAATAGCTGTATCGTCACCCACTATTATTGGATAACAAAACACAGGATACATGATGACGCCCGAAAGGTCTATTAATATTTCATTTTGCATAAGTGAATACACCTTCTCGTTTTGTTTAATATATAGTTTTGTAATGTACAGTCATATTCTCTTGTATTATAAATAGATAAAATTCGCAATTTAACGATTACATTACGCGTAAGAAATTATACAAATCGTGGATACAATTCATTGATACGTTACCGATTCTCAAGTGCTATCTACCACTGATACTCGTGTCATTATGCATATTAAAAGTGACCTTGTGAAAAAAATAAAACAACTATCGAATAGAAGTCGATAATGATAAAGAAAATTGTGTAATAATTATTCAACGCTTACATAGAGGAAATGAATTCTTGTGCTTTATTGTTTAGCGCATTGTACGAGAAATCGCGTTATATGGAAACAGTGGTCGCAATATTTTCGGCACGTTTTACAACTTCGCGTTATAAAAACTTACGTTATACGCGAGTTTAATGTACTCGAAAATTCTGTATAATTCATAATCGACTGTTTACTGTTTTCATCACTGCTGCTTAAGAATCGTATACTTCCGCCTGCGAATTCCAATTGAGGCTTTATATTAGAATAAACGACCACGTATAATAAATTTTGATAAATTGGATAAATTTTGATAAACAAAACTATCTTATTGGGGATAAAAATATGTAAGGTTCTAGTTGAAAAAATGAATTTGTTTCACAGCGTTGGCCAGATTTTTCGGATTTGGAACCACAGTGCGGTGAAGACACCTTGCGCAGCATGGTCAAGTAACACAACCGCCGCTAGAAATAACCACCGAAGCGCGTGGACGACAATTATCGCTCAGGAAACGCATCTCATAATTTTCTCGTGGCGGTCATTACACGGAACCGAGCGCATTGGTCTTTTCCAGCACGCGGTTGTTCTCCGTCTCGATCGCAACCAGATATCGAAGATTGCTGCTCTGAGTTTTCCCAGACGGTTCACATCGCTTTACATCTTAATCCAGGGCCTGCGTATAATTCCATAGAGATATTGACGTGCTCTGTACTTTCTTCTGGAATCGTAAAAAAAAAAAGTAACAATTACTGTGTGTATCTTCCTTTGCACCAGCTTCTTCAACGAATTGAACAGGATGTAAACTTGATACTTAAATCAATATATATAGGACGAGGATTGACATTCGTAATCACAAAATAAAAGGATTTTCAAATAGGCGTTTTATTATTAAAAAAAAAAAATCTGTAAAATGCTAGTTACCGTGTTCGGAGTAAAAAGATTTAAAGAGTACGTCTTTCGCGTTTAACCGTAGTCGTGTATGCATTCATTTTAAATAAACGAATCGGCTTCATTTCATACAATTTATGTTTGGTCAAGAAACAAAATTCGTGTCCCTTTTGGAAATCCCTTTAGTTTAGTTATATAATTAATAGACCGCGGATGATTGCGCAAATTAATATATTCGCATATACAGAAAGAGAATTGAAACTTGAATGAAAGCAAGTCTTATCTTCTGAATGGTATTCGTTCGTTCCAAAAATTAATTTGTTGGACTTATTGATAAATAAAAAATACGAAAAAAACAAGACTGACTAACATATTTTAAATAAATTCCGATATTCTTATCTGTACCCAATCATTAGGTTGTACATCCAACAGTATTCAACGTAACGTTATTTTACATTTCTGGACAAAGAATACGTTGTCGTTCATTTCGATAAAGGACACATGTGTAACCATTATACTTTGCGTTTAACTTTGCAAGAGATGATTGCTCCAAACGTTAATAAATACTTAGTTTTCTGCGTAGCATTAGAATAAATTGAGATTACATTCAAATGTAAAAGACTGGCCATTTTTTACCTCATCTTTGAAATCGCCTTTGAAATGAGATTAAAGGTGAATTAATTAATTTTTCTATTTAGATATTGTTTCTCAGGATTTTTATTCTATTTTTGGACATGAGTACTCCCTTGAAATAAATATTCCCAAGCGAGACTTCTTTTATGCGGTCTTTCTCCATCGCATAAAAAAAAAAGAATATTTTCTTCAATATGATATGAAAAATCATTTGTCATAGCTATATATTTTAATTTAGACTGACGTTAATGATGTCGTTGTACTTGCATACTGTTGCTAAGTTCATCAAAAATCTTGTTTGTTTCTTCAAATTGAGCGTTGGAAGTAGATAACCGCATGCCACGTTTAATCGATTGCAGTAGATAGGCACTGTAATTAAAAACTCTACGAATAGATTCCCGGTTGATAAAGCGTTAACCAAGCAGAAGTCGGAGTCAACACGACAATGAAAAACCGGTGGAATAACTTTCACAAGTTGACGCGACCGTCAAACGGCCACGCGACTAGTCATCGACAAAGAATATTGTCTGACATATGCAACGATAATTCGTGATAAGCCATTCGGCGCAATTTATTATATCTTATCGCCCAGCAGGTGGAAATCCGTGATAGTTACAATGTTTAACTCGTGCACCCTATTGCAGTTTGAATCGGATCGCGTGAAATTAGGTCAATTGCAAAATCTTGTACTCGAAGTTCATCGTTGTACCGGCACGGGCTTCCCCTACATCCTTATCATTGACGTACTGTCGAACGATAATAATCGCCACCGATCAGTTTATCGAATCGTTCGTTTCCGTGCACGTGAACCATCGGCGTCGCGCGATACCGATGTAACGAAACACAACTCCATCGGTAGGTAGCAGTTGTAGCTTCCGCTTGCTTCGAGGCGGATCGCAATTAGGGACACGGAATTCCCGGTGACGATCCCGAGCATCGTTTCGAAGATCAACGTGGAAACCGCGTGGCCATCGAAGGAAGACGATGTCCTACGCCGATCGCGACTAGTCACTCGAATCGCGAATGGGAGAAAGTGATTTTCGAAGAGCAAGATAGTCGACGCTGAACCACGAGACACGGATAACTCTTATCAGCGTTATCTGCTATCTACGCGAACGATTGTCATCCGGGCCACGAAATACCTACGCTCGTCAATTACGCTCGGTTCAGTTGGAATAATTGTTATTCCTTTTACTCGGTTACGAAACATGCGTTCGCAGGTTTCGCGTCAGTATTGAAGAGCGTCTGTCACGGGGAACACGATATCGCTGCTTCGCTGCTTCAGAACGCGGAAAAATGTCCGGAATCGCGAATCCAGCATTCGAGGTATTCTATATTTAATATTTCGTGTCCGTGATTTCTTTCGATACCGTTCATTTAGCCACTCCTTGTGTCACGTTTTTTTTTTTTTTTTTTTTTTATTCGACAGTCTAACAGCGATACTTTCACTCGAACCTCGTTCCGTTGCCTTACGATCATTTTTTCCGTGACTAGATTGTACGCGATCGAACCTTCGGATGATATCGGTCAAAAATCAACCGATCGTTTTCGACAAAATGTCGCTATGTTTGCAGGACAGGGAGCTGATCACGTTAGAGACTGGTAATCGAATCGATGAGACGAAAGACAAGACGAGAGAGGTACGCAATTTGTTTAGAATTTTTTGCGTCTGCAGTTACAAAGGAATGTAATTGTTTCACGGTATCCGTAGCACTGTACGCGTTAGCGACAAGATATGTCATTGTCTCGTCGAGACGAGTAAATTCGATTTGAACGCGTTACGCGCTTCGATCTTAACCCTTTTAGCGCCGACCCAGTAAATTGAACCGAGAAATGCTGAGCTTAGCCGATGTACTTTGATAAAGTTTTGAAACAAACGTTAACAGAATTTAGTTTTAGATGATAATTACAAAACTTGAAAAGAAATATGTTAACGGCTTGTTAACCAGGCGTTTGAAGCAAAATTATTCCGTGAAGTCGACTACATTTCCGCAATCAAGCAAAAATATTCGAATTAACTTTGGCAAACTTTATTTACGTATGAACTCAAACATTTTCTCGGGTTTGGTATACAATATAGATTTTACTAATACCCTTCATTTATACGTGTACGCGTATAACGCGTGTATTATACGGTTGTAATTATTCTGAATTGTTTTTCACGTGTAAAGAAGCACTGAATTTATTAATTACACGGGTACGTGTGTAATTAACACACGTGTCTTCTGATATCCGTGCCTCGTAAACGTTTAAACCGGATACACGTGACACGTGGTTAACATAATGTAATGTCAACGACAGAAATATGATAAAATTCTAAATTACTAAATGCATCGGACCAGGTTACCAGGACTTCTTGTTTCCAAAGGTAAACGTTTGAACAACGACGATATCAACAACGATATCGGATTATGCGTGAGTCACTATGCATTCATGCTTGAAAATCACAAAACTTAACTCGTTAGGTGGATTTAATAGTTCGGAACACATTTATATTTTCACATTGACGTTACATTACGTTAAACCTAATTATAATACTATAAAATATGTCTCTACAGCGCGATGGGTGACATAGAATTAGTTCAATTGACTTATAATGTAAAATTAAATAATAAAAATAGTTTCTACTATTATATAATAATGAAAATAGAACACTACGCTGTGATATATGTACTTATAATAAATAACAGATCAATGTATTTTCAAAAAACATCGTTAAAACCCAATTTGTATACTCGCAGGAAAAATCACCTACCAAGTCCTACAACTATTTAGCAATTGGGTACGACACTCTGAATAATATACTGCTGGAGCACCCCAGGATTAGCAAATTACTGTTCCTAACTCTCTTGAACGTCGTGATATTGACCTACTTTGTTTTTGCCACTTTATATTGGAACAACTACAGTAGGTTAACGTAATTTCGTTAAGATTGCGTAGCCAGTGTAAAAGATACAATTAAAGGTACACGTTTCTTTCTACCAGACGCCGGGTACGGTTTCGATTGGTGTCACGGTTACGGAATGTTAATCCTACTGTACGTGTTTGGCTATGGCGGAGTTCTCTATAATTCTGTTATGAAACGCATCGTCAAAAAGGCATTCGCTCTATGTAAGCAGCCCTTTCAACAGTATGTCAACAAATTCCGATCAAGCAAGTAAGAACATTTATGGATTGTAACGTACGATCTTGGCGTATTTTAAACAGTGCTTCAATTAATATAAAGTGTTTTCCTCTCGTTGTTCTCAGACACTGCGCCGTCATTTGGCAATCGGCGATATATGTATGCATATTCGGTGCTATAATCGTCTTTCTAATTTTCGATACAGTCGACTCGAGGGAAAGACTGATAAGTGCCGGCGGTATCGTTATCTTGATTTGTTTCGGATGGATATTCTCCAAGCATCCCAGTCATGTAAGCGAATCTGAACCAGACTATTATTAAACGTTTCTTAAACTCGTTACAGCGATTATGAATTATATATGTTACGGTGAATGTGATAAATTCTGGAATATTTATCAAGTTCACCGGTGATCTTATTAATGGAGAATGTGATAAATGCACTTGAAGGGTCTCGGGAACTAATGTACTCTTGAAATCTGAAAACCGTCGCGAAACCGTACTTTCGATAGAAATAGTGGCAAAAAACACCGTTTTCAGCCATTTGTTCTGAAAATTTTGAAATTTTAGAATATTTCAACGCTTTTGAAATTTTGAAATTTTAGAATATTTCAACATTTTTGACATTTTGAAATTTTAGAATATTTCAACACTTTTGAAATTTTGAAATTTTAGAAAATTTCAATACTTTTTAAATTTTGAAATTTTAGAATATTTCAACACTTTTGAAATTTTTAAATTTTAGAATATTTCAACACTTTTGAAATTTTTAAATTTTAGTATATTTCAACACTTTTGAAATTTTGAAATTTTAGAATATTTCAACACTTGAAATTTTAGAATATTTCAACACTTTTGAAATTTTGAAATTTTAGAATATTTCAACGCTTTTGAAATTTTGAAATTTTAGAATATTTCAACATTTTTGAAATTTTGAAATTTTAGAATATTTCAACGCTTTTGAAATTTTGAAATTTTAGAATATTTCAACACTTTTGAAATTTTGAAATTTAACGTCCTTACAGCCGGACATTTACCACGAAACCGTCCAAATATTGCGAATATTACTTGCATGCATTTTGCTTTCGTGGGAACGTGTCCGTAAGAATCCTTTCGGTAACCCGCTAGCGTTGAGGGTTTGCCACCCAGCCAGTGACGTTTCCCCCTTGTGTAAATTCATGTAGATTCAATGGAGAACCGTTCTATGCGGACTGATTCTGCAATTTATCTTTGGTCTGCTGACGATTCGATGGGCCGTTGGACGAGCGATTTTGAAGTGTATCTCCGACAAAGTGGCAACGTTCCTCAACTTTGCCAAAACCGGTGGAGCCTTCATCTTTTCGCAGAACCTTGTCGACCAGGGAGTCTTCGCATTTGCTGTCAGTGGTTTGTTTTAATCTTTCGATTGATATTACGCGTAGAGGATGTTTCATAAAATATTTATATAAAAGTTATGTACTTCAAATAGAGAAATTATGTGGTATAAATAATTTTGTCGTAAGTGAAGTAGTTGGAAAGACTTGAAAAGCAAATTAAATTTTTTAAGTGAAATCTTATCTATTTTTATGAATAAGATAACGGTATTTGTTTAGATAAATTCATCGACCTATAAATTGTAGGCTATAATTCATGGTCATTTATCGTAAAATAAAGCTTTAAATTGAAATTTCAAGTCAGTAAGTTTAACGCAGCTCGCCAGTCGGTCAAACAAGGATAAAAGACAGAATGAAGGAAAGAAAGTGATCTATCCTTTTTTGACCAACTGGCTGACTGCGTTACTGATAAACATATGCTATTATCTAATGGATAAAAGTATATAAGGTTTCGCTTAAAAAAATTGATTTGTTTTTCAAGTCTTCGCCGTTACTTTACTTCAAGGATTGCTTCAAGGTAATCGGAGCTGCCTCTCTTAAACGTAAGGTTTACCTAACTTTTTTATATTATTTAATTTGGTGTGTAGAAATTACAGTTTTGACTTGGAGTCGCTGTATATTCGATTGACAGAGTTCGCGCTAGAAAAATAAGTATTCCGCTCCTAGTGCGCATTGCTTAGGCCAAGATTATTCAGTACTCGGAGAGTTGACCAATTTTTCATAGCAATCGACAGATAGTTCAGACACCAATCGTTGCACGTTGCTTTTCAGGTGTTGCCAGTAATTTTCTACTTTAGCTTCTTCATCCAAATTCTCTACTACCTGGGCATCATGCAGTCCATCATCTTGAATCTAGGCCGTGTTCTGCAGAAACTGTTGGGGACGACGATTTGCGAATCAGTAATTAGCGCTGCCAACATCTTTATCGGAATGGTAAGGAGATAAGAAACGTGACGATTATTCGAATACCATAAGTTTTCGCCTATTTCAGACAGAATCTCCATTACTCATCAAACCCTACTTGCACAAATTAACTACGTCGGAGTTGCACACTATCATGTGTTCGGGTTTTGGATCGGTATCAGGTTAGTAACGAGAAACTGCATGATTTATATTTTAATCGATTCTTTTCATCGGGAGGATTGAAGTTGTCTAGTTCTATTTAGGAACGGTGTTGGCTGCCTACATCGGGTTCGGTGCGAATCCTGCTCACTTGATAACGGCTTCGCTGATGGCGGCACCAGCATCCCTCTGTTTCTCCAAATTATTTTATCCCGAGACAGAGATATCTTCCATTTCGAGCGATGACATTAAACTGGAAAAATCGTGAGTCGTGTAGTAAGGGAACGGAGTTGTTACCCACTGTTCCCTTATATTACACTCCTCGATGAGACCGCCTCGAATACAAATTGATATCTATTAATTCGTTCAGAGATGACGCCAGTTTGATGGACGCCGCCAGCAAGGGTGCAGTGGCAGGGATTCCCCTAGTTTTGGGCATAATCGCCAATATCATCGCATTCGTGTCTTTCATCGCGTTGGTAAATGCGCTACTGTCTTGGATAGGCCTGCTGGTTGGTTTCGATGGATTGAGCTTTGAAGTAAGTGAGACAATAGGACGCTTCCATAAAGGGACGACTTATAGCAAGTCACAGAATTATTGGCATACGGAAGGAGTATCGTGGTGTGAAACACAACAGAAATAATCAAAGATTTTTCGATTTTCATATTTATAAATCATACTATTAATGTTCATTCTGGTAGCTTTATTAATTTCATAACATAAGTGCTATGTTTCTTAAGTGAAAAGTATAGAAAAATCTTGTATTACTTCTTTTATCTTTCATATGTCTATTCATTCCTGTGGGTACCAATATTTTTGTGAATCGACGTACTTGAAAATAGCCCGTCAAAATTGATCGTCATAAATACTGCTAGTCGTTTCATATTTTCTAGTTTATATTATCGAGGTTGTTCATGCCCTTAAGTTGGATAATGGGAGTACCCTGGGACAAGTGCGAGTATGTCGCGACTCTGATAGGTCTGAAGACTGTTGTCAACGAGTTCGTCGCCTACCAGAAGTTGGGGGAGTTCAAAAATCAAACGTTAATTTATGGTAGGACCGAGGCGATTGCTACATACGCAATCTGTGGTTTCGCGAATCCAGGTTCCATAGGAATCACGCTTGGCGTGTTATCTACGTTGGCACCGGAGAAAAAGGAAAATATCGCTAGCGCCGTCGTGAGGGCTTTCATAGCTGGCAGTGCAGTCTGTTTCCTTACGGCTAGCATCGCTGGTAAGATATTACTCGAGCACCAACTTTATCTTCGTGATCTGTTTTATCAACGAAGTGACGTTATTTTCAGGAATGTTAATGCCTGCAGAAGATATAATTGGTGCGACAATGGCATTAGATTTGACTCTTGCGAATGGCACGTGCAGCAGTTGTTAGTCGATTGAACGAGTAGCCATTACAAGATGATTCATTAGTTTGAAGACTGACGTTATGTATTCCTTCTGTGAAGTATTTTTGTATATAGACAGGGTTAGAGAGAAGACAAGCTCTTCGCTAATATCCATTAATATTATTATACAATATTATTTTATAATAAAAAGATTGAAAAGATAAATACACCCCGAATCATTGAGCAAACCGATTTTTCGAATTGCACGTACTAACTAAAAATAAATGACGAATACTATAATAGAAAGTACGGGATCCTAAACTAGTGCATTTTGTACATTTTCCTTACTTATAAATAAAAGTGAATATAATGTAAGTAACAGTATATCACAAAGCGTTGACAATGTTTTTTTCCTAATATGGTATTGTTGCTTATCACATTTCAAACACGGAATGTTTAAATTGTGTGCTCTTCCAAATAGCTCAAACAAGCAAGTGCAGCATTTTCATTCATTGATACCTAATTTTTATTTTATGGCAGAGTGTGAAGTTCGTGAATTTCATAAAGATTATGGGTACGGTTGAACACATCAGCTGTTACTTCTAACATTTTTGGTAAGACATCGACATTTCTTTGGACATCTGCTCCGCAAACCTAAAACAAATTTATTGAAATCCAAATTATATTATAATTGTTGCATAGAAATGCTTACCTTTTTAAATAAGAGCTCCCTAGTGGGCATCGTGTACATAGCAACCACCGCTGCTTTTCTAATCACCCATGGATGATGTTTGGCTAAAGTTTTATTGTATGCATCCTGGCAACAACTAGATGTCTTTTCGGTGTCCGAAAGGTCACATAGCCGTCTAAGAAATTCTCTTATAAAATCTGAAAATTCGATTGTTATGGGTAGCATAAAAATCTGTAGTTCTGCACAGACATACTTTAGCATAGCAAATTACCTAAACCTCTATGAAGTCTCAACAGGGTACGTGCTCCATTTGTGTAATCTCCATTGCCAAGAATATTATTCTCCTTCTCATATATTATCATAGACTTGACAGTAGTGTAATTCTGATTGTCTTTGCTTACCAACTCGATTAGTATCTCGATTTTTTGCTTTAAATCAGTAGATACAAAGCTAAACACACTGCCCATCAGTTGAAAAAATCTGTGCGTAAGGATGTAAATTATACTCTGCACAAATTAGGTATACAAAAAAATCCAGATGGTAGGAAATCTACTATGTCTTCAACAAGTATTTCCATAAGTACAATTCAAAACACAGAAAAACAAAGAATATCTAACTTAGAATCTATAAATTAGAATATATCAAAAATAGAAATTTATCTTTGATTAGAAGGAGATGTTAAAATATTGGAATTATCTGAACTTCTAACTTCTAGCTTCTTGCTGATTGAAGGTTATGTTCAACAAAGAAAACAATTGCTCTACTGTTTTCTTACTTGTACAGTTCATTGTAAGCATCCAAGTAGGCTTTGAGGTCAATATCATCGTCTTGTAAAAGAGCACGATCAAAATGATCATGGACTAGCCTCAAGTCAAAGAAATTCAATTCCAAACCCTCCGCCATGTCACCGTATCCAGTTGTATCCAGTACAGTGAGTACGAGTAGCGACTGACTTGCCACGAAGGTGCATACGTACTTATGTGTTTATTATTTCTTGCCATTTGAGGGGAATACGCTACGCTGGACGCAACCCATTCTTCTTCATTGCAAGTCCCATAGCGCGTGTATGAAACGCTGGGTAGTGATATTTAAACTGTATAATTAGGTTAAAAATTCAATCGATACATCATTACTTATTATATTTGTGTATATACATCTATCGGTCATGTATCAAAATTAATTTTTTTATTCTAACGATATTTTTGAGACTGATACATATATTGTCAATACTCGAGCAATTTGATATGAATGTACATATTTACGAGTCCCATGGAAAATGAGTAGTGCTGTCGGAAAGCTCGGAAAAGCGAAGCTCGGCTCGAATAATCAAGCCGAACCGAGTACTCGAGATGAGCGAGCCGTTTGGTTTAAAAGCGACCATTCTCGAGTTCGAACGATCAGTTTTTTCATATACGCAAGTTGGTCACTTGCACATGATGTCTCTTCAAACGGTATTCTCGAATTGGAAACGCTTATTCGAATATGAAATGTTTCGTATGTTTTGCATTAGATGGATAATGACCACACGAAACGTTATACTACAATAGTTTATTATTCGTAACATACATTGCATTCATATTTTGCTATATTGTATAAAAGCCCGACCTCACGTTCATATTACATTAATAAACCAGCCTTTTAAAACAATGAATGGGACGTATAATTGCTGCAGAGGAATAAACAGCACTATAATTGTTAATATATATCCTTTATTCAATTTATTGCAATCATATATATTCCATGTATAAGAGTATATAGGCAAGTTAATGAGTAATAATTTTTCACATATATTCACATTTTTTTGCTTTTCTCTGCATAGTTATATAATTTTTTATTGTAATTATCATAATGCAACTTGTAATTGTTGATTTGAAAAAAAATACCGAGAAATGTGGCGCCATCTCTCGGCGAACCGCCAAAGTTTGCCGTGAAACAGTTTCCACGTTGCTCCGCTAGATAGAGCCACATGTTTCGATATTTTTATTTATTTAAAAAATCAATTAGATGTTGAGATATAAAACAATCAGATGTTGAGATATAGTAATTACGATGTAAAATTATATGAATATGTAGGAAGATGTGAAAAATGAGAATATATTTGAAAAATTAGTTCGGTCGCCGCCGCTAGATGGCGATACCAGTTTGCTTCTTCGTTTGTTCTTTATTTAAAGTGCATGGGAATGAAGTCCCATACTGCACTACTATGTGCACATAATTTGCCGCTTTTACTTAGCTTTTTCGTAAATATTTTTTTACATTGGATCGCCGGTAACTTTGGATCGAATACCTAAAGAACTTTTAATTTGCATTTCCATCCGCGTTTACAAAATTAACGACCGCTTAATTCCTCCGCGTAATGCTAATGATTGCAAATGGCATTATGATTCTCCGTTGAATTCGCCAGTTAATATACCAAGGCGAAACACGCCATCGTTAAAGCTGCTAGTACTCGTCAAAGAAATTTGTTTTCGTCAAGTTATTAATGGTACTCGACGATGGCTGTGAATGTTTTACTTTCAGCAGTACGACTTCTATCACGGCTTCCTCTATTTTTCAATAGGACAACTTTTCAAGGGTGGTTTATTTGAAACTTTGGAACAGTTCACGACCATGTACAGTCTACGCGCGCTCTGATTGGTCGGGGTTTTCGCTTAATATCTCCTTAACGAAGCCCCATCCGACATTTTTGCAAAGGAAATTGTTGTTCAGAATCGTCTCAGCTACCCCCCATTTCCGGCTCCTCCCCGACTTCTGGGACACCCTGTATACTTGAGTTACGCTTACGACACTACAGAATAATACAACATAGTACAGCATACGAGGTGTGGCTATTAAATAACGGAACTGACACTGTAAAACATTTTATTTTAATTTCATACATATTTCCTTATTATCACCTTCAACATACATCCCTCCTTTATCCTAACAACGCTCCATGCGAATCTTTCATTGGTCAAAACAGTGCCAGAAGTGTTTTTCTGTCAGCTCCTTCAAGACACATGCTGCTTTTTCTTTCACAGCTTCAACAGACTCAAATCTTGTTCCTTTTTATGTAGATTTTACCTTAGGAAATAGGTAGAAGTCGTACGGCGCAAGATCCGACGAATAAGGCGGATGGTCTAACACTGGGATGCTGTACTTGACTAGAAACCTCTTGACAGACAATGCAGAACGAGCCGGCGCATCTCTTGGTGGAGAACCCCGATAGATCGGTGGATCACGCGCGCAATGTGCATACCCACCGTGTACCTACGTGTACCTGTTTCAACGTTGAATCGCTTAGCGTGGCCGTTACCAGCAACTATCAAGGCCAGTCACTCGATTACCCGCGTTTCTTATGCACCCAACGTGAAACCGTGCACAGGACATACGAAGCCTGGCACGTAATGGACGGCTGACATTAGTTTACGTCGGCTCTTTTTCTACGAGACGCCGTCGATAGAACTCGCGTCGAAAAAGAACCACGGTTCGACGCTGCCCCGTTGAAAAAGAATTCTTCAAGCCAGCACGAATTCTGGTAAACGGTCGACGACCTCGTGCCGTCGCATTTTCAGTCGAACTCCGGAGCAAGACATTGTCGGGATTTTGTATGAGAGCAAAATTCTGACGAGGTTTATGCCAGAGGTTGAACTGTGTAATTTAGAGCAATTCTACGTGTTCAGTACGTTAGCAAACGTTTTTTCAAAGGTTTCAGTGTCGCTGGAATACCGTTTGTGTCGGTTTCCTATAAACGCGAATATCGAGCGTTCGAGCCTATGGAATCGAGTGAAACCTGAAATTTATTATTTAAAGGGTTGCACCGTACTGGACGTTTCGGTGAATCGTAAGAAAATCGTTCGCATAAATCGACGGATTAGAAGATTAAACGGACAGATGCTTCTACGGTGATATTTGTATTTAAATGGATGATATTGCTATTTAATCCTGAGCAGGCACGGCGATTATGATCATGGCCCACAGGCTGTGGGACACATGCGACACTTAAAGCGTAGTAAAAGGATTTTCATCTCTGCAGGATTTCTATGTTTTTCTATGTTTTTCACATCTTTCGGTACATGTTTCTCAGCTATGCCTTATCCGATCGCACCAAACTTTTTTTTAGGGTTATTATAATATTATGAGCATTAATGTTAAGGTTATTATACTTATGATAATGCAAGAACGTGAAAAAGCCAAGATTGAAAATTAAGAACTTTCGGAAAGAAATATGTGTATACTCTATGAATACCGTACAGTCACTTACTACAAGCACAAACTTTTCAAAGATATTGTTCCACTGCGATAGATACTTAAACAGCCATGAATATTCCACATCTCTAGTCTGGTGGAACACCATAATAAAGAAAAAGGATTCGATACGACGTATCGTGGTATTCGTGGTTGTACGACGGTGGCCAGCAAAGTGGACGCGACCACTGTATCAAGAAAACAAATTGCATTCTAGGTGCAGGTGTGCCTTACGCGGCCTATATGCATATGCGTCGTGTGCTGCTGGCAATCTGACGCGGGTAACGTAAATTATTATAAATACCAGTCTCGAACGAGCGTTGTGATACTTCTGTCATTCATGCTGAACGCGTTAATCCTTGTTATTCGTGACTTGTCCGGCTCGTTACCAGTTCCGAATACCGCATTATCATCCCGAGTTCCTTGGAAACCTAAACTCTCGGTTCGCGCGTAGTTTGGTCGCGTAGTTGGCTTCATATCGGCGCGACGTCATGGACTATCAACTGGTCCTGTACTTTTCCAGAATCCCATTTAACCCGTAGCTACGACTAATGATGTCGTATAATTTATCGATGCGTTTTACTTTATTAAAGTCAGCAAATAAATTACCGCGGTCTTCTCGTCGATTCTACCTAGAATCGACCGCTTTTCACGCACACGCGTACGAGTACGTGGAATGAAAATTACACGGGGACGTTAAGTGGGCGGTCCCGTAAACGCAAGAACGAGTCCACGGCTGAACCAAATAAACAATCGCGAATCTGCGGCGTCCAGCGACACCAAGGTCCGCCATATAAACACAAATTCCGATCAAAGGACACACGAAAAAGTCTCTGAAAAACTGCCGTCCTTCGCAGCCGCAAATTGACTCCATTTTATTGTTTGGTCAAGGCTTACAACCGTAAGATCCGAATGCGTGGTTGTTACCGCAACGATTTGGTATCGTTCACCAAGGTATGGTGGAAGCTCTGATTTCGCCATTTTTTCTTTGTTTAGTATTGTAAAAATCACCTTCATTTTTTTTTTTAAATGGCACTTTTTGACTTGACAGTATTATAGCCCGTGTCGAGACGAATTCAACGACATAGTGCATCGTGAGCTTGTGATACAAGAGGTTTCATCCCGATTGGTCAAACTATCTCGGCGTAATCGATAAACAAACATAACATAAAGAAAAGAAAAGAAAATATACATGTCGAATCGAGTCATCTCCACCTTTTCGAAGTCGGTTAAGAATCGAACTGGCTCACTTTTACACGGATTCGGCCGAAAATAGAAAGATATAATAATTTCACGGTGTTGCGTCGTTGCACAAGCCTTCGCCATTTCTAAAGTTCATCGCGCGGTCTGTGTAATCTTCGTTCGCGATCTTACGAAAACCCGCGCTAATTAGCGGCGCGAGCGCGTGCCTCGTACGCGCGGCTAGGAAAAAATTGAGGAAAATCGCGCGTAGGCGTTTGTATAGATAAATAAAAGAGCGTGAACAGTTTAGAGAGGAGAGGATAGGGAGCGAAGTCGAAGTACAGCGAGTGCGAGAGGTGCCAAGGCCTCCAGGCATACTACTTTCTAACGACAATCACTTTTATGTAACGGCCATTATTCGTTCCTTTTATTACAACAAACGTAAATACAAATATCTCGTGATATATATATAATTACACATGGGCATGGACGTGGAAAGTATCGTTAGGGTAGCTGAACGAATTTCCAGCCGGGACAGATCGCATGTATTGCAGGGATTAGGGGGTTGCGTTACGCGGGGACAGGGGATAGACTTTACGGATTCCTCCGACGAGGGACTAGAGGACCTCTTTGGCGATCGACCGGTTTTACAGGGTTTCCGCAGAACAACGTCTGTCTCGAGCTTTTCCATTTTTTCACCAGCTCTGGCCAACCCCCCTGCGCTCGGATGACTTCTCACGTTCGACC
Source organism: Hylaeus anthracinus (assembly GCF_026225885.1). NCBI lineage: Eukaryota > Metazoa > Arthropoda > Insecta > Hymenoptera > Colletidae > Hylaeus > Hylaeus anthracinus. The sequence goes on along the minus strand of NW_026534330.1, from coordinate 1,912,643 downwards.
CAAGGACCGCTCGGTATTACATTTTTACAGACGACCATCCCGTTGACGCGCGCGCATCGTTTCCTCGGGTCTGTGTGGTCTAAGAAGCCACGGAAATAAGGTGATCCGAAGTGCAGAGGGTTTGTTCCCCCACTTGCCCTGTGTGCACGGTCGTCGGCTTGCATCAACGTCGCGATCGAACCTTGCTACGGAGGGACACGTTTTCTTAGCCATTAGGGTGTCTTAGAAAGTATTGCACGTTCCAGAATCTTCATTTATTTAGCGAAAAAGTTAACAAAACTACAATATCGATGATGATCTTTTATTTGTGTGTGTTACAATTGTGATAACGTTTTGATTATTTGGCAAGAATGGCGGAGTCTTCGTGGGATCTTACAAGAGAAGTTAGATGGTTGGTACTCCATAACACGTTGACTGACATGCTATCCGTGTATGTATAGGTGACATGGCTATTCGTTCGGGAACTGAAGTTCCGAAGGAATAATTAATCCAAATAATTATTTTCTTTGAAATTATCTTCAGAAAATGAATAATCAAAATTTGAATTCAATTTATACATAGGAAAATTAAATTGTGCAATAACATTCTTCGTCGCAATTATAAATTGAAATCAATTTTGCTCATTCGTTTTCTATATATGATTTCAATCAATCATTAGAAAACTTCGAATGGTACTGTAGGACCATGTAAAATTAAATATTTTAATTTAAATACAAGCAGGTCGTGCCATCAAAATTTTAAACGCATAATATATTTTCGTAATCAAGGCAAAAACAACTTTCCGTTTAGGAATAACTAGGAAGCAGAGTGTTTGAAGTGCGCAATATTTTCTAGAACAGCTTAATGTTTTTCCCAATAGGATATCTTCGTAACAAAAATTTGTCGACGAAGGAAACAGAATTTTTCCATCAAAATAATAAATAGATGGAACAGAGATCGATCGTCATCAATGAGAAAGTTTCTTCGTGGAATTAACTATTGCAACGAAATAACTAGATATTTTGCGATCCATTGGTACGAAGGATGTTGTCTGAAATAATTCACAAGGTTTGATCGCTCTGTCGTCGTTTAAATAATTCTTTCCGTTAGCGATTGTTACCCATATTTTTTCCATTACACTTTGTCGGATTACAGTTTTATACGCAAAGCACACTGAATCGCAAGTCGTATATTGTCACACAATCGTACACAGATTTTATATATTTGGATGTATATATATATATGCGTTTATATCCCTTCGAAAATTACGAAAATAAATGATGAATCTTTATTTGGCGAAGGCGACTTTGTCTAAATTGATTCAGTTTACTGTACAAAAGTCGTCGTCGTCGTCGTACACGATTTCAAAAGGAACGCCGTGTTATATTCGCTTTACGATCCGAGGATCGACCGATTCTTACAGAATCAACGTAACTTGACTAATAATGCGTTTTATATACATGTACAATAAATAATCGTTCAGCGATCTCAATCAACCGAGACACTAACCACAAAATAGTCAACATATCTTTTTTTACATTTCAATCGACGATTTAACCTAAAACAATTAAGTATTTATGTACAAATCTACTCATTAATTACTGTTTCCTATACAATTTCATTCTTTTTAACATTTTTGGCACTTTATTAATTAGCATTAATTCGTCTTGGTAACGACTCGACGTTACGAGACTATCGACGATCGACAGACCACAACAATAACAACAAGAACATTAAATATGAACCTCACGTACGAACCTCTGAGAAGATAAACTGATCGATTTCACTTTTAATACATTATATAATTATAGATGATTTTTAAGAAACAATATAGAAATAACCTTTATAATGTAACGTTTTTTTTTTTTTTATATTTTGTAATAGAGTGAGTGCTATGGAAACATTTTATATCAGAAATACAATTCTTGTCTAAAATTTCGGGGACATTGGTCATACCTACTATACAGCCAGTGTAACAAGTATTCGTACAGGAACCATTTATTTTAAATGGCTTGCTGTACGAATACTTCTTACACTGACTCTACGTGGCTGTGTTTCGGAAATTTTTGAACAAGAATTTCGATAAATAAATATTCTATTATAAAATGCGTCTATACATATATGCGGCAATGCCCCTTTAATTTTGATTTATCATTAGCGAGAAAACTTGGTTTCTCAACGGATTCTCGCACGATTTATTTAAATAGTAAATTATCAGCAATTTATATATCGGGCTTCCATCAATTTTTATTCCATGTAGTTGATCGATAAGGCTTCCAAGAGACTCGATATACGCAACACGCGATACTTCGGTAAATTACATCGTCTCAGTTTGCTTCTTGTTGCTTACAAAACGCGGCACTACCGGCTCGGTCGTCGTTCGTTGTCTTTCCCTTCTCTTGTTTCAATTAGCTTCTTGGCAATTAACTTGCACGGACCGAAACGTTACGAGGTGCACTGTATGGTTGAAGAACCGATCGCACGACCTAATTACGTAGTTCAGTCACTCCGAATCGGAACCGGCCGCCACTAGTTTACTTGTTCACTTTTATTAAGTTGTTGCAAGTAATGTGTAAAAAGTTTCATAGTTGTCGTTTTACGGATCAGTTTTTTGGGAAATATCTAAAGAATTGTTTAGTTTATTGTGACGATAGACCTACGAAAAATAAAGGCAAGTGAATTTTCTACGAAAAAGGTGCAATTATTTACACGGAACATGGCGTGGAATCTTTGAACTACATCATTGAACTATATTCCATAATTTTTCAAAGGTTCTACACGACAACTGAAATAAATATAAAATTACTCCAGTAATTCGTAAATGCAGATAAAAGTTCAAAGTTTTCATGTCATGCTATAGGTAAACTATCAACTGCATGCACAGAAAAATAGTACCCCTTTTTATATAAATTTCCCTTGTCAATATCTTCAACGAGCATTGTTTTCACTGTAAACGTAATAATTTTTTAGATATCTTTGAAAAAACTCATGCATTGGACCTACCGCGGTGCGTAAACATACATTTTTATATATAAGAATTTTTACATATTGCTCGATGAAAAATTAATTTATGAAAAATCTTTGTCCTACAAGAAATAGATTGTTAAGATTGTTTGTTCATAGTCAAATGTAAAGTGACTGGATTACATTGAGAGGCTGAACAGAAGATGTGAAACGAGAGAGTAAGGGGAGATACAGGAACGGAAATTATCATCCCGATTGGTGGCAACCGGAAGTCGACGTTAGTTCACGCGTCGTCAAAACGGATGTTCGAGATTCGACCGATACCCGGTTACATTTTTCTTTCCGCCTTCTATTTTAGCTAATTATTTACAATGGTGTCCATTCTACACTTTCAGCACGGCAAGACGATAATATGGATGCGCTATGTACAAAACTTAACAATTGAAATCATCTTTCGAGCAAAATGGTGCAAAATGATGTTGTTAGAAAAGTTGGCAGTTTTATACGAAGACGGAATGATATGACTACTGCAAAGATGGCGACAGATCATCGATAAAAGTACATCTGAATTAAAATGACCTAATTAATTCGTCTTTTAATTTAACCTATAAATATTATAAAGGTTTTGTTCCGACACAATAGAAAGGGTCGAGATGCGTCGATGGTCTTCGAGTCGCATTCGACAGGTGTGCAGCATCACGGCAAGCGTCAGCGTGAATGGAAATTACCGGTTTCTCTCCCCTCTCTCTTTATTTTTCAATTCAGCACACTCTTCGGTACAGTACAGACTCGCTCTCGTCGCGAAGGGAAACTCTGGGGTATTTTCTACAAGACCGGGCCGACCGTAATAAATAACAGAAATTTATAAAACCATAAACAGAAATTGGCGCGAAACGTCCTTGAATTTTTCACCTTCTTCTTTTCCACGAAGGAACCTCGGAGATCGCCTCGCGAGGAATACTTGAGCCGGCTATTACGAAACTGGTGTAAGTCTTGATTTTTATCGATATATAAAAGATTCAGTTTTCAGACAGCGACGGAGGCTGAACAAGGCTTTCAAAATAATTGTGGTGTACGTACGGTGTGTATGACGAAAATTTCATTACGTCCTTACGTTTTCTTGATGTTCCAGATCTAGGAACGTAAAGTTGTTATGGCAGAAACGTAAAATCGATAACACTGTAACTAACCAAGACTGTTAATTTGACCCAAACATAATTTAAACTTCTGTTGTCGTAACAATAGAGAACTAATTATATTAATAAATTGGTATTAGCCTACCACGAATGTTTTTCGTTTAACAACCTAGCACAAGTTGCATTTTCACAAAAATAACGAGTCTTTTACACGAACAAAATCGTCATACTTTTTAGGCACTACTCGCGGAAGCATTATTTTTCAAAAAAATCGACCAACACCACGTTCGCAACGAGCGGCTCGATCAACAGTCGATCGAAACTCGACTCGAGTCGAGAATCGAGCACAGTTCGAATCCTGAAGAGCAAAAAAAGCTGCTCCAGGCAGCGACTTTCTCTCAACACGAGTGCGACGATTCATCGCGGCCAGAGAAGGACTGGATTGAAGTCTAGACTGCAGACAAACATTAACCATATTCCGAGCCAGCGTGCAATAAAGCTTCGCGAGCCTAGTTTGTTCGACAGTCGCATATTTGGTGCTTTTCCGTGGCACCCTACCGCGCGTGACTCGGAAAGTCCTGCTTTCGGAAGTGTGGTAATTCGTCAACACACGAAAGCTGAAACCTGTGGAAAATGTTTCCTCGAGATTGAAAGGAACCATCCCTTAATATACCCGAAATGGAATCTCAATGAAAAGTGATTTTATCGATGCGTTATTTGAAGTAATGTTTCTTTCGCGTCGACGATCTGACACAAGGCGCTTCGTTGGCCTTCGGATTTAAAGAATCTTTCCACGGGCTCCGGGTAGGTGTTACAGGATCACTGAATCTTGGCTTGGTAAGAGAAATGGACTTATGGTTGGGATCTTGGTCGATGTCACCCTCGAAGAAACGACACATCTCTCTGACAGGGACAGCTTTGGCTCCTCTGTTAAGATCGTGCAGAGACCTGGCTCGTTGTTTCCCTCTGGGACTCGGTTTCGAGGACGCTCGTCCGAGATCCTCCGTGCTCCTGGCTAGCCGACCGCCTAATCTCGAGAGGGATTCAAACAACGTTAGCTTCTCTCGCACTGGCACGTAGTGATCCACGCTCTGACATCGTTCCAGGAGTCTGGCCACGTCTTCCTCGCGCGGGGGTTCGGTTAAAACCGACAGGGAAGCCGACGACCTCGGCAGGGCAGCCGAGATACAACTTTCAGGAGCCTTGAGAGATGTTTGCGACAGCTGACGAGGTACCGGAATCCTGGACGATAATTGGGCCAGACGTTCCTTGCGTTCTTGAAGTGTCTCGACGGTGGTACTCGTGAGCTGCTGCGTTTGTAACAATTGCCCCTTTTCTCGTACGCTTCTTCTCTCCCTGGCTCTGCTTCTCCTCTCGCTCATGTCTGTTCGGAGTATCCCGGGACTCGTGTTTCCGTTCTTGGGGCTGTTGTTGTTCCTTTTGTCATCCTCGTTGCGATGATCGTCCTCGAATCTCACCGTGGAAGTTTCGCTCGGCTTCACCGGCGGCAGTCTGCTGATAACGTCCTTCTCCTTCCTCGATCTGCAAGTGTCGTGAACAGTACTCGGCTCCTTCTTTGTCGGTGTCAGACAAAATTCGTCGTTGTCGTTTCCAGAGTAGATCCTACTCCTCGATCTACTGGAACCGTACGTCTTGAGGACTTCGTTATTGTTCTCCTCGGCTCTCGCTTTCCGCCTCTTCGCGTCTTCCTCCAGAACTCTCTTGCTTCTGGCCTCGTTTTCTCGCCTCCTTGCCTCCTTGTACCTCTGAATCCTCTGCTCTCTAGTCTCCGGCTCGGGAAGAGACACCGTGGAATCCACGGAATCCACGCTCGAACGACACACACCGCCCCAAGGAAGGCTGTCGTCGCTGCCTTCGCTGCTTTCGCTGCAACCCCAAACCCTGGTCACGGCCGGCTCTTTCGTTATTATCGCCGGTATACTGCGAAACTCTCCGAGCAAGTCCTCGTCGCTCGAGTTGCTGCTAGACCAACCGCGTAACTCGCTTCTGGCCCTTCTCCTGGACTCCTCCAATATCGTCGCGGCGCTTCTGGAGTCTTTCTCCGTCGGTGAATCGCCTGGCCAGCAGCGCAACTCGCTTCGCGATCGTCTTCTGGACTCCGTGGGGCTATCAGGAAGCGGGACCGGGCCTCTCGGGCAGATGGTTAGGATCTCCAAGAAATTCAAGCAACGCTGAGACCGAAATGGCGTTTGCCTGACCAGTTCCGCTGCGATTGCTCGGACCCAGGACCAGTAGATCGGCTCCGTGTCAGCCTGAACAAACAAATACGATTCTACGTTAATAAAGAGTGTAATACGGTTTTCAAATTCTGACGAAGAAAGAAATCAGCTTGGTTCATTTTTATTTTTGCCCTTTGTGCTTCAAGCAATTAGATTAAACCTGAGAATTTGTACTATACATACTATACGTACATCGACAAATTTGTTTCCCTATTTATACACATACTCGCCACTGTAATTCACCTAATGGTTTAAAAATTGCAGTGGGAACCTTCGACTATCCTATGAAATCACATCGGAATAGGTGGAGGATGGAGATTCTTCCCTTCGTAAGTTACAGTCCTACGGCGTCTCTACTCGTTTGTTTTCTCCTATCGTAACGAGCTCCGGACGAAATAGACATCAATTTCAGAAATGAGTTTTTTTGTCCTCGACTTTTCCTTCTCAGCGAACGAGTCTCAGCCGAAGCAATTCGGTCTCTGTTCGATCAAGATGTTACGAGACGATTGCACGGACGTCCTTTGAGTGACTAAGCCAACGAGGCGAAGGAACTCGTTCGCCAAGAAAGGAGGATGGTGGGACTCCTTGACAATGGTGGGTCATGGGAGAATGGCGTACGGATCTCCCACGCGTCGGTTTATCGTCGAGACTGCGGCAGCGGATTTTGACCTTGCCTACTGACCTTATTACCTTCCGTGCCTCGAACGGATACGAGTTACGTCATCGGGCGCGTCCTTCGCGGTTTATCTTTATCTTATTCGTCAACCTTGGCGAAATTCTCGCGACGTTATCGATCGCGCTTCCGTCCGGGTCTCGAACTGCTCGATCGGATATCTTTGCTCTCGAACTAAGGGGTGGGAGGAGGATTCGAGCTATCAGAGCGATGGAACACGATTGATCAATACACGATGTTCCGACGATGGCGGTACAACCGGACAGTGGGTAATTGCTTATGGTAAAATAAGTAGAAAATGCAGAATAAAATTTGTTCATGTGAACTTCGTTTTCAATAAAATCGAGTTTGGAAAACGAGTACAAGTGTATGTAAGTAACTGTGAGCTTCGGTTTTTCAGGCGTTTCAGGCGTGTACATACATTGCAAACTGTATGAAACATTTGTTATACGAAGATTTCATGATATTCTTGTTTCTATTTAATTTTAGAATAAAATTCTTAATAGTTTTAATCATTGGTAACAAACATTTGGCATTGGAAATGCATTGAATTTAACTTCAAATAATAAAAATGCAGTGAAAGGGTAAAATGAAAAATACTGAGAGATGTCGCAACCCTTCCAACATCTACTGCAAGAAGAAGGTAAATGTATATAAATACTTGGACACAACTTTCTTGCTGAAAATCCAAAAAATATTTCATGGAGATGTATTCTTCATTCTGTGGATTTTTACGTTATGATCGTGACTTATCGACGGATCATACATGCAAACGTGGAATTATTGGCGCGACGCTTAGAAGACGACACGCCGTTGAGGACAACAAGCAAGAGAAGCATACTGTACGTTTTCAACGAGAGCACCGATCGAGATTCGTTATGCAAAGCAAGGAGAAAGTCAGGCGAATTGAAATTTTTGGTGAAGTCTAGGAATCAGAGTCCATCGGCTGAGACTATGGCCGCGGGGATTGTATAACGTGGTAGAAATCGAATGGCGGCACTGCTAGACCGTAATTAGAAGTTGCAGTGTCGAGCAAAACGGGAGCTCCTAGAGGCCGACCAATGCGAGAAAGTGTTTACGGGCAAGGAAACGGATCGTGCCGCAGATAAAGGCCATTTACATGCAATTACATTGCGTGCTGCTGAGAATTATTCTGTCTCGCCTATCCTTCTGATTTTTCGACTTACTTCTGGTTTACAACTTCGACCGCCTACGTCCTCCGCATCGTTCTACTTACGAGGAGTATCAGGATATAATCGATAGAGCACCGTTAAGTCGGACAAATGTGTGCAGTTACATTTAGAAAAAATGTTGGTGACTTTGAAAAGATCGAGAAAAATGGCACAAAAAAAATATAATATTACGACGCTGTCCTTCGAAACCATTCAAACTCCCATGTAGTCAAATTTCGTATCTTTAAATTCAACAAGGATATTCAGGTGTTCCGTTTCTCGTGACTCACCCTGTATAGTACTACCGACTTTCTGTCAATCGCGTATACATGGGTAACATTTGTAACAAACGAATTTCAACAGATTTCCTGTAGGTCTCACAATGTTCAAGAAATAGATTCGCAAAAAGAGGTGGTTTGTCTGGATGTCGAAGTGGTACTTGACTGCTAGCAAATCGTGAACGATACACGACTATATGAAACAGTTTAGTCGACGGAAAGTCGATGGTATGCGTCTAGTTTTAGTATGAGACATCGAATTACCCAAAATGTGGCAAGAGTGTGGTCCTGCGAGTTGCTCAGCGTAAAACCAAGGGCCAACGCATGAGGTTGACACAAGCTGGGTGCTGCCTGACGTAGGTTCAACGCCCTCAGAGGTAGCCTCATCGGTGTACCCTCAACCCACAGCCAACCCATTCTGATGGAAACGATCCGCCTCTCTGCTAGGTCCTCCACGTACAGCTCGCCTGAAATAAACATAAAATTAGGGTTCTAACGAGGATCAATCAGACCTAGCCAATTCGTTGATTTGAATTAATATTAATCGGTCCCGCGGTAATTGAGGGTACGCGCAACGACTATTAGCTTCAATCGTATCTAATTAAAAGTATCCCGTCGAATATGTATAATTTATTTGCGACGATGTTTCCACTCGAGCCAGAGTTCACATCGACGAATCGAGTGACATTTCTTATATTTCGTGGCTCGCACTTTCGTGTCCGCATCCGTTTCCATGGAAACGGCATCGAGTAATTCGCAAACCCCATTGATGTATTTAATCAGAAGTTTCTATCTTCGATTCGAGCGAAAGCGGATAAACTGTAAGCCCCGGGTTAGTCGAGAGATTGACGTCATTCCACTGAACCGCGTAGGAGTGAAGATGGGCTTGACATTCCAGACACCCTGCGATCTCCCTCCGACTCGTTTCGATTCGCTCGAGCAATTACCACTGAAAACGGCACCTAAACACGCCTACACGCCGTCCACGATGGATATTCGTGACTATTTCAGTCTGGCCCTAAGGTAGAAATAGACGTCAGGAGTCTCACTGCTCCTGGGGGTGGGTTGCCTTTGGCCTCTTCCAATTTTACGGCATCCATAAAAAACCCCACGCTGATCCTGACAAAGTCGATCGCTATCAACCCTATCTCTGTCCGACAGCCCGTGGCTGGTTTCACTTTCGCACTTTAATCAACGAATTTAACCCCTTATTGTTCCAAGAATATTACGATACGAATTTTAGCCAACCACGCGAACGAACTTCGTTAATTTCGAAGTGCTTAAGGTTTACAAACACGATGCATACATTTTTTAAGGATATTAGTAATGGTGGGTAAACGCAAAGTACGAATAGAAAAGTATAAGAGTAAGACCTCCGATGGGTGGCAGCTGGTATCTTTCGTATTTGCCGAGGTAATACTTCCAAAAAATGTTCTCAAAGTTTCATTAAATTATATACATTCCCCCCTTAATTTAATATGTTAATTAGAAATGCTTGCGGTTTGAACTTCGGATAATTCAGTAAAATTCCATCTCTGAAATAGCGTGTTCACAGCGGAATACTCGTCAAAAAAAAAAAAAAAAAAAAAAAAACACCTACAACGCCATAACTTTTTTAATTTAAAATATTTCTAAATACGAAAATTGCGATTTATTTTGAGTATAAAAAATGATGAGTCGATCGAATGCTTTGACAGTAAAATTTCAAAAAATTCAAGAAGCGTAGTTAATTCATTTGGGCTGCGAACGACTCATGCGTTACGCACGAATAGGTAACGGTTCGACTCGAGAGAACGAACTTGGAACGCGTCTCCAGGGAGCTCCGGAGGAATCGTTAACACCCTCGCTCTTGCGTGGCGAAACTCTATTATCTCGACTATTATATCAAACTCGAGCCGCCGTACAGCGAGGCGTACGAAGTGACTCGAACAAGTCGTCGTTAAGCACGTCCATTACCGCTCTCGAGGAATTCGTTATCAGAGGCGAAGTCTCGAAGGACGTTCGGTGCTGGAGCGTGGTATCGGAAGGACGCGATCGACCGGATTCCTAGGATTCCTAGGCCGATAACGCACGACCAGTAAATTGGCGTAGAGGGACTGCCTCGAGGTCCTTCACCTGCATTCCTCGGGCATGTTTGTCCGCGCAGATGGACTCCGTGGGCAGCGTGTTCGACGTTGGCCGACCTACGACATACGCCCCCAACTGGTTTCCACGGAAACCAGCTGATGGTCCGTGTATAGCCATGATCATTTCCATATTCGCATCGATCGAACGAGCTGAACATAGAATCACGGGGACACCTTCGATGACAAGCATTTTCAATGTAGAGCCACCATCTAGATCATACGGCGACTCGTTAAAGGGGACAAGCCTAGCGAGTGGGTGCATATTTAAGAATTTTTTTTGGGACAAACGGAAACTTTCCTGGTAATTAATTTAAGGGCATTCGGAAGAACATTTCTTAGTGCATGTATCGCAATTTTGTAACTTTTTTAATTGAAGATATTTTTAAATACGAAAATTGCGATTCCTTCCGTAATTCACTTGTGTACCGAGGAAGAAAACTTGTTATTCCCATTTGCCTAGCAGTATTAGCAGTGATATCAGAATGGATGACCGCTATGCCGATTTCTCGTTACCTTCCTGTCACTTTCGTTTCTGTTAAAGTAGAACTACCTTATGCTCCTTTATCAGTTGCTGCCTTACAATCTTGATATTACTTTTTCGGCATCATATTTCCGAAACTTTAGTCGATGCTATCGTTAATTATAATTTTACCCCCGATTACAAATCCTTTTATCCGATCGATTTCAAATTTTACCCTTAGGCAGGGTGGGGAAGGGGTTACTGGAGGTGGTTACGGTGGTCGCTGTGATCGGTCGATGCTTTTAATAATTCAAAAGCGAAGTCCCTTCCTTACTGTTCCTTGTTTTGTGTTTAAGAAAACTAATTGTCCGTATTAATTTTAGCATAGCAATGATCGAATATTAATTCGGGTAAATTTCCAGGTTAAAAATAAACAAGATGCGAGCTGACTCTAAATCATTGAACCAGAACAGGAGTTGCGACAACAGCCTGTACTCAAATCGCTGTCCTTCGCACTCGTCATCGCGGATACCAGTCGGCAGCCCCGAGAAAGTGCGAATTAAAAAATCTGCAACATAAATTCTCCGCACTCGTTCTCCTCGGTTCGACGATCCGGGGCTCTAGAAATCGGCACGCGGCGCTCGCATAAATTACCTCTGGGCAAAATATGCAGCACGCGGTGACACGCGAGCCTGTCAAGTCGATCGTGACGTACGTGATAGCCTGGAAGAACTATCGGGATCACGGTGTTTCGCGCGCGCTGAGAAATCTTCCTGTTTCTCGTCTTTTGTTTCGTCGTGTCCCGGGCTGTCGTTATCGCGAAAGTGTCGCGAATTTCAGCCTTGGCTCGATCGGCCCTATCGCTGGATTAATTGTTGCCGCGGGAAAAAACGCCACGTCACGTTTCACCTGCGTGAAAATGAAGAAGGAAAGCGCGCGATCGGCCCTAGTTTCTGGAACGAGTTTTCTAATCTGTTTCGACTGCCAGTTCCGAACCACTTCGCTAACAACATTTTTGCAACGATGAATCACGCCACTTTCAGGGTCAGTCTATTTGTCAGAGTCGACTGGAAACGGCGCTTCGTGAGATTTTTCTACGAAGAGAATTACGAAACGCGTGATTCATCGTCGAGATAATTGAAACAAGGTGGAGCACAATATTTTTGACGAAAAGCAATTACGTTGAGAGGTCTATTTGGCGCGACGAACCGAAAAATTAAGCGTACTTAAAGAATACTTTTTATAGCCTATAAAAGAAAGAACGATTTCAATGTTTTTTTTCTACTAATAATACCATTCGTAAAGAGTATACAAATATTTTCGTATGAACTTTATGATTTATTGATTTATATTAGAGTTAAAATAGCTCGTGTCGATATAATTGATTTAAAAGATATCATAAATAAGTAGAAGTGACAATTGAGGTAGGAATTTGGAAGTAATAATTGAAGTGATAATTCAAAAAAAAAAAAAAGAAGAAGAAGAAGACAGTTCGCAACTGTTGGAATGGTTTACCACGTATCACTATAGCGTTGCATGTCAACGAGGACGAAGTAACGGTATCGAATTCAGCCTAGGCGGAACGAAAGAGTCACCCGGTATACGTAACAGCCGTACGTTATCCTAGGATCTGAGGAAATAAACGGTTTCCTGAGTGAAACGTGCTACTGCGGTGTGGGCTGGCCACGAGGGGCAAGATAAAACATGCGGCGACGCACGTTAAGCTTCTTCCACGCAGAACCGACCGATACCTGAAGTCTTCTGTGCGTTCATAAATATTCATGCACTTCCGTAATAAAAATTCGTGAATGGAAAAAGGGATTGTCCTTGGACGGACGTCTCGAAGGAAGAACACTTGGTTACATTCACCTCTTCCTTCGCGTCCTTGGTATAACGCCGAAGTTATTCGAAACAGTCTCCGCTTCTCATACAAGTATTAAGTGCATGCGTAAATTTTGTAGATTATGTTTAGATAAAAACACTTATTGTTAGTTCGTAAATGCCGATACATCATTTTCTGATACCAAGCGTTATTAATGTTGACATGACTGGTCAACTTGTACCCAAAACAAACAAATGGCAGATCCTTATTTATAGCTGTACATTAAACTAACCACGTGACATTTTCCCAACCCTCGAAGGATCTTCAGAAGGAAGTGATAGGGCCTCGCCGAGTCAATTTTCTCAAATTCAGAAGTTGCCTTTTCACGAATCAATCGATACTTTTCTTCGCTGATATAAATACATGTTCCTTTTTGGTACATTTATCGTCATAGTTTTTTAATAAACGTGCAAACACTTATCTCAACTTAACCAACAACTGTTGTTCCATTCATACATATTTCTACCGTCATCGAATCTTCGTCGTAGCTTCGTCAATATAAAGGACAAATCTTAGTTTTCGGTAGTGCTGGTTTTCTCTCTTCATCAGTCATCAACTTATCGCTTATCAAGAAAAAACTGTCGCGTACGAAGGCCTCCAAGTTTCAGGAATAAGGTCACATACTCGTGTCAAGTATTGCTGGTTTATAATACCAACGAGGGACTTTCAGATCGGCAGGATGCGGGTCTAAAGAGGATCGTTTTACTTATGGGGCGTCCATGCGTATGCCGTTGATACGACTTTGCGGGTTTAATGGACCGTGAGAGAGCGGATGATGTCTCTCCTTCGGGAGTCTTCGACTTCAAACACGATTCCTACCATCGACATCGTTTGGCTGGATAGAGTGTACAGTTTCCCGGTCGATGGACTCCCAAAAATGGATCTTTTCAAGCAGAAAATACGATTCAATACCTAACAATTCCAAACAGATGTTTCGTTGCTTCCGATGTCAAAGATTCGAGGGAACAGAAACGCAATGGTATTCTCTTTTTGTATTGGTGCAATTAAAGGATTAAGCTACCTTTACGATGTAACTTCTACTTAAAAAAAAAAAAAAAAAAAAAAACCTGTAGCTTGACTTGACACTTTTCCTAGTAACAATACGTAGAAATTAATGTCGGTCAATAGTTTCTGCAATATAAGTATAGTAATGTAGAATTTGTACATAATACTCGTCCTGTATGGAAACGTTAATGGTCGAAGTTTCGTTACCGTTCCCAATCTTCATTTATTCATTGTATATTAAGGATCGATGAAGGAAAAAGTATCGATTCTATCCCTTGGAAACTATAAAAAAAGGAAGACGAACATCCACATGCCCACGATGCGGCAAAAGAAAAAACCCTATCGATCCCACGAACCTCACGGTTGAAGTATGAAGGACAGGAAAGGAGACCCGCGTTCCGTGCTTCCTTTAGGAAGCCTTCACTTTTCCGTTACCTCGGTCAACATTGAAAATCCTGTTTAACAAACCACCACTTTTCACCTCGTTTCTTCACGCTACTCTGCCTCCTGTCAGTCCTGGCGCGTCATCCTGGTCAAACAGGATCCCACGTCAGCCGTTTTTGCCCCCGCGGTCGTGTACCCGCGTGCACCATGAATTATTTATTCACGTGGATCATCAACGGGAACGCCCTCGATTTTTCACGCAGCCCTCCATCCCAGACCGTCTGTGCTTTACTACCGTCGCTTTTTTTTCTTCTCGTGTGCATCAGCACGAAATCCTTTGTCCTGGATGGGACAAAGATAGGTATATCATGACTGACGACGGTACGCGTTGCGATGAAAAGGATGTTGCCGTTCATGTAGGCCTCGGAATCCTACGCGATAGGATGTCAGCCTACGCTAAAGCATTGCTCGGAACTGCGATTTCAACTTTATCCTAACGCGTTGATTATTCAACACCGTTAGCGGTTCTTGATTCCTTTAATAAAATGTTTTCCAAAAGAATTTGGTTTTTAATAAATATCAAGTGGTGTAAAATATATGATGTATCGTAATGGAGTATTTATACATTGGCAAATACTCTCGGATCATCACGAAACTTACCTTAGTTTAGTTAGTTGTTTTTTACGATCATAATTATACTGATGTATCAGTGCTTTTCAAGAGAGGTTTCGGGATTTTGTTTTTCAATCCTAAAATACGCCTATGAGTGTTCCTTGTGGCGCACACTTACACGACATCATCTTCACACCAACAAAATCCTAAATCTCCTTTTGGGAAACCCTTTATAGGACATTGTAGCTAACGAGGGCACTGGTTTCACTCGTTATCCATTATTCGAATAAAATATTGTCTGTACCTAACAGCGAGCTTCGTATCGATTAACGATCAGTGGCCTCCAAATTAGGAAGTTTCTCCGACTAGCACAGATTCGAAGTCGAACGCGAACCGGTAGTAAACAAGGAAGGAAATCTACGCCGCGTCCCGTGGAGGTGAAATGCGACGTGAAAGTGACAAACCCGTAATGTTAGGACGGAACGAGCGGTGGACCAGGACGGGCTGTCACGAGACCGGAAGAGATAAAACAAGGAACTCGATGGAAAAACGGTCACCGTTACTCTACACTGCTACGACTTTCTGGTGCACGGCGCTAGCGTGACAGTACCGTCTACCCACTTCATGTATTGTGATACCGACAAATGCAATGGAAATACAGTAATTTACTTTTTTCAGCGTATCGCCGTCACCAAGAAATTAGAGTGATGTTCATCTCGTACAAATGCAATTAACTTGGCGACTATTAGCTTCGCTTATCGCACTGTTGGACTAACAAGGGAACCCGACCTGCTCCACTTTGACTTTAGCGTTCTTTCGCAGGATGGTAGTAGCAGACGTCCCCGTAGCTGCGTGTTGAATGTTGCGAGTAGGAAGTGTAGGTATCCTTTGATAGTGGAGCAGATGTCTGGGTCGCCAGACTAGGGAGCTGAGTCGTTATTAACACTGGATTTACACTGGTTTCTAAATAACACAGAGAACGCATTTCCCTTAATATTTTTCCATCTTTCTATGAAAGTTCTAAGAACGATGTGACGAATAGTACGTTGAAGTTGAACTTCAGCTCGTAGAGGCATAGATGATAAAAGTTTGACGGACAGAGGTAGACGTCGACTTGCAGAGGTCGGGCTGGTCTGAATTCGAGTTGTAGAGGTAAAATAACGCAACTAAATGTGTAGCAAATAATTCGAATTAAAATAAGATTAAATTTCGACTTGCGATTAAATTTCACAGCAAAGCAAAAGGAACGAACGATACTGTAGTGTTGTAGAGGTTTTCGAGTTATAGATGTTCAAGTTACCAAGGTTCGACTGTATTCGAAAAAAGAAGAAACGAAATTTTCTTTAAACGATAAAACCACAAAAACTTACGGACCACCCTAATATTTTCATACCGATTTACTTCTGTGTCAACGATATCTACTCGCATCGGTCCCACCGTTAGGATTTATGTTTCAGAAAAAGTTTGTTGCCCCTGTCTCACCATATACGTTCCGTGGCAGTTTGGCGCCGGGCTCCTCGAAGCTCGAGGCACACCTGCGAGTCACAGTGTGTCTCGTCGGCCGAAACAAACGGTTCGTTAGTAGTAATTACACGGCGAACCCGTTAGGAACTTACGAGGGATCGTGTTTTTGCGTGCACCATGTTCGCGTCTCGGTTCGCTCTGGAAATCCACTCGCTTTGGGCCGACGAGTCACGAACCCCATACATGTAGCTTCCGTGACGAATACCTGTGTTTTTTGGGTGGGCTATTAGGCTTCCTTGGGTCTCATTCGTCCCTGTAAACGGGTCGATTCACCGCGACTCGACTTCCCGACCACCAGTCGGTTCCTAACGGTAGAATTTGACTTTTCAGAATCCCCCCATAATGGACCAGGGAAAGTAGGGGAGATCGGGGTTGAAAGTAACAGGGGCAGGAACAGCCTCTGCAGTTTCCAAATTCCTGAACGGATAACCCTAAGAATAAATATCTTGACTAGAATTCGTCGATCTTGAAAAGTGTACGAGCTACTCTAGAAATTGTGTAAATATTAGTAAGCTACTTATTGCAACGTTATGATCGGTATGTAGAAGATGTCGCGAATCAGTCGTCGCTACATTCGCTCGCGTTTACGAATTCATTGTTCCTTCTTCGATTAAAGCGGAATTATGCAAAGAAGACGCATTTCGTTCGATTCTAATTCTCGTCATAACCGTGACGCGATTTTTCAACGGAGGTCCAGAAAAGAATGCTTAATCCTCTTCCTGAGATTCTGGGGATTAGAATATACAAGAAAGGGCGCGGAAAGCAAACTGGCCGAGCATCCCCTTCTTCACGGTCATCAATCTTCTCATGAGAATCGTACGCTCGTCCTCGAGCAAGTCATTTATTATCATCCCGCTTTTCATCCCCTATCTGCGTATCCCTCGCACGCACGACACTTTGTCGATGCTGTGTATAAGTTACTTTTTTTCCATAACCTCCGCTCGCCCTGACATCTTGCATCGTCTTTCGTGAGACACCTTGCGCCACGAAGATTCACAGCGTATATTTCCGGACGTGATGTTGTCGTAGTGTCTTCGAACAGACGCCTGAACGCGAAACTTACATTTCATCTTGAAAGTGTAACGATGAATCATTGGATACGAATAGATTGTTAACCCTTTGACAAATGAGAATTTTTAAAAAATGCATGCTTCCTCGAAGTCTCTTTATTCAAATGGGAAAGAAAAGTAAATCGTAATATGGAATATGCACAATATCGAGAACATAATCTGCGTGGTTCACATAACACATTATAATGCTGGCGGAGTACATTTCGTTTTGATCACAAAATCCTAAAATTCTAAATTCAAATATTTTTAACAAACAATTGTGAAACAAGGATCGCGTAAAATAACTCGTGACTCATATAATCTACAAATAGGTAAACGTATTCAATTTCCTTTTGTTCCATCACACCCACGGTATACCTAATCAACGAAATTATAGGTTCCGCGTAGATAGGTGCTTTAAAACGCTGTGCCTCGAGTTTCACTGGTTATTTTCTCTTATCGATCGATGCGCGAAATGTTTTTCAACTGGAAAATTCTCTGAGAAACACCCAAGGTTTGTTCTACGAATGACAAAGGCTATTGTAAGAGGAACAATCGACAGGGAGAACGATGTCGCAGTATCGAAAGGATGGAGGTTAAACAAATATTCTGCGTAAAAGTATCGCTTCGTAGTGGGACCTGATTGAACACGGCTCCAGCAAATGATCTACTGCAATTTCCGCTTTCAAATTACGGAAACATAGCACAGCACGAAGCTGGACCTATGACTCTGTACGTGGTGTTTATCTACCAGTGATAGATATTTTAAGGGATGATTTTGTATACCGAAGTAAGACAAAAATGAATAATGTTTAAATCGGAAAAAAGTAACACTTTAACAGGCTAACTTATTTAACACCGAAGTGTAAAAACAAATGATTATAAATCATAAATACATAACGTATTGAAATTAACACTGAATCTACTATCTACCGGTCAAATCACCGTTTTCAAATTCTTATATACAGTTTATATGTCTTATATACAATTGTTTCACGCGTTATTCAATTAAGCACCACGTGAAATATTTTTGCGTTCAAT
Organism: Hylaeus anthracinus; assembly: GCF_026225885.1. Taxonomy (NCBI): domain Eukaryota; kingdom Metazoa; phylum Arthropoda; class Insecta; order Hymenoptera; family Colletidae; genus Hylaeus; species Hylaeus anthracinus. The sequence continues at coordinate 1,894,118 of NW_026534330.1, read as the reverse complement.
TGAGAAAAGCGTCTCTAAGACTAGTCATTTGTCAAATCACAGTAGAAATAGATACAAATGAAACCTTGATTGGTTTAGTGTTAATGACCAGCAGTGTCCACAGTTTCCATAACGAAGCTAACAGAGTGCAAAGGGTATGAAACCTCTGTTCCAGTCCCGTCGGAATATTTCTGAAATGCATGCCCATCTCGAGGGCGTCGGAGCGTTCCCTGATGATACACTTCTCACAGACGCTTTCTGTTCCCCCATATCGGTAGCTGAACGAAATTATCGCGCTCCCGGAACTCAGTCTCGAATTCTCTCGACCGCCTCTCGTCGTCCATCCTTTGATCTTGCGCTTCATTTTTCCTCCGTCGCACTTTGTTCGGGATGCGATCCCCGTGGTCGTCGTTTGCAGGAGATAGTAGAAAAGAAGAAGAAGGAAGAAAGAGACGCGAGAGGGAGGCGAACGCGCAAGTAACGGATACGGGAAGACAGAGGAAGCATTCATGGAACAGCGACACGTGTTTCCTTACTCTTTTCTCTCGTCCCCCGAGCCTGTCGAGTGGGTGTCTCGAGATGAGCGTGAAACTTGGCTAATTGAACGCGAAATTTATTCGCAAACGAACCGGTAAACAATGGACGGATTAACATCGTGGGAAGCCTAACTTCTCCTCGAGAACTGTGGATGGTATCGATTCGTCGATACTGTAGAACCTCGACTGTTGCAGAGAAACGAAGCTGAAAATTCTTGCAATGACCGAGGTTTGCGCGATATTCGAGGGCATCGATTAAATAACGGATGAGAGAAGACGCGCATTTACCATAGCGTATCTCCATTATTTATGGCAACGACCGGCAATCTGTGATGGGCTGTCAAGTGGTGTCAACGATAATTGTGTTTAATAACAAACGCTGTTGAACAGAATTAAGAAATACGGCGATATCAGTTTTGACTGACAATAAACCTTTCGGTAAATTCTTCATCTTTGTACTAATTATTGTTACATTTCTCTGATACTCTTATCTTAATGAAAGTTTATTTACTTGTTTACCCGGATTGAGTATCGTAAGTAAATAATCAACGACACAATTAATTCGTTGCTGCAGGTAAACACTAAAATTAAAAAGTCTATAAATAGGCTACCGATAGATAAGTTCTTAAGATCGATCGCACAAGTTCTCTGATCAGTACCACACCTGAGACGGATCAGCTGTCAGAGCGCGAAAGGGGTTAAATCGAATCGAATTGGATAAGAAAATAGAGATTGACATCTCAGACGATTTTCTTGGAAACTGAAGACGAGATTTCCACAAAGCACGCGAAGCTCTAACGCGATTAATTGCTCTTATCTATTTATACTGCGAATTTTTATCGCGAAAGGAGAAAGGAGGGCCGTGTATAGACGATGACTCATGGTAAACATTCAGTTACCCTCCTGCGTTGGGAACGTGTCGGGGATTCAGAAAACGTCAGTTGAAAGTGAAGAAAATGACGTGGCGGGAAGAAAGGAGCCAGAACACGCGATTTAACGTGTTTAGAGGGGAAGGCAGAATAGGAGAAAGGACATCGATCTGGGTGTCCTTTTGGGTCGAACAAATTTCTAGTAGAGAAAGATACGCATTCCGGTTAGGAAGGCGATCGATGGACGTTGTCCTTCAATAGGCACCTAACAGATCGCGTGACGATGACTGGTACTTACTTAGTCGGATTAGCAAACGTGGGGAACCACAGGCCAGAAATATTTTTACCTTTGCTGCACCAGAAATGCAAGACCTTGGATTGGTTACGTGTATCTGTCGAGGAACATAATAGTCTCGATTTTTCACGCTAGAGCAAGTCATGTCAGCATGAATGAATTTGTGTTCAGGCTTGAGGCAGCCTGTTTTGTCAATGTGGAACTGATGTTCACAACTTCAATCGCTTACTTTAGTAATAACCCTTGACGAATCGTAGAGTTACGCTCTTTTTTTTGAAAGAACTAAGAAAGTCAGCGTGACAACTTCCTCTCGCTATAGATTCTTTTCTTGCTAAGTTTAATATCACAGCGATAAGTCGTTTAACGAATTCCTTAACATTTGTGACAACTAAGTCTCGTAACAGATCGTGCGACTATGAACGATTTCGTTGAATTAGCTAACCTCTCAAATCAATAGAAATACAAATATTTCAATTCCCACTGCAATAACAAAAAGTACAAGTACTTTTATACAGGTACCCTGTATCGTCTTCGCTAGAATAATTTTTGGATTCGTTTGGATTCGTTCGTAAAGTCAATTGTTGCAAGATCGCAATACCATAAAAGTAGCGAAACGATTAATGACGACTTGTACCTCTTCTATTTCTCCATGAATTACTTATTTCAATTTAACCCTAACGTCGAGTAACAAGGGCAATCCATTTGAGCACAATCCTCGTCCGCGATTCGGAAGTTCGCAAGATTTCGAGACGAGTAACAACGACGAGTTGCAACGGTCGCAAAACGATTAATCTCGACGCGGTCACAGAGAAGATCGACGATCTGCGATCACAAAAGGATAGACCAGGATCCCCATCGGCGACAAAGGACACACGAACCAGGACAAGGATTCTGTTTACCCAAGAAATTATCAAGATCCGTTCGAAGGGATCGTAGAGAATCATTTCGCAAGATTGTCAGCGCCGGGACACACCCAAACCGCCATTCGATCACCATTAGACTGCTCCTTTCTTGGGAATGCTTTTTCGTTCCCGTCGAGGACTCTCGTCGCCCACTTGGCGATTCGTTATTTGATCGATAACGGGGTGAATATACTTTTTTGTCTCCGATGGAAAATGCTCCCGAGGGGGTAATACGCCAAGCTGTTTGTTATTCTTTATGGAATACGGTCGCGGTGCTCCTGGCGGGGTAGCCACACGGTGGTTTCCATCAAAGCGAGAACATCTTGCGACGAGACGACATCTGTCAAGCGTTCCTACGCTTTTTCTTTAGGACTCAACTTTCCCGGCTTGCACGGACGCGAGTGCACTCTCGGGCTCTTGGCTCGAGTCGAGTGGGCTTTTCTTTTCCTACCGATCGATCGTGCGACCAAGCCGATTCGCTTTTTTTTTTTTTCTTCCTCTTCTCGCGCACAATTCGAGTGCATTATGCCAGCGAAACAATGGCACAAAGGTCCTGGCTGAGCTCACGTGTGGGGCAGTCCCTCCGTGAGCAGCTGGCGCGAAATTTTGCTGGAATTTGTACAGTATCTGTTGTCGAGGAATCGTTAAAACACTGAGCATATGTCATTCTAAAAGATCTCATGTGCTCGAGTTTGCGGTTCGCAATACGTCGATGTTTTCGTTCGATCGTCTGGGGCGAGTCCCATTCATTCCAGTGACTCACGTTATACAAATTGCAGTGTCTTCTGTTCCCGGACGTAATAGACGTTAGTGATTCAGGATCGAATAATCATTGTTACGATTTCTATCAATTTATTACCAAGATTCTCGAAAATAGAGAATTCTAGTCGTGGCTTCTTGATAATCGATAGCGAATACACTGTCGATAGCGAATCACTTGATGTTAATATATTAGCGAACAGAAAAATATATTTCTAATAATTTTCGCATATTCATCTGGAGTATCGGTGTGCTAAGTTACATAAAAATAGAAAATTGTCAACTGAGTGATATTCCTTGTAAGGTCGAACCAACAACGTCAGCCAACGGTCAACATCTGTCTAATTTCTCGTATCCAGTCATTAGTCATTAAAGCCGAGACGCAGCTGACAATTTGCCCAACTACGCAGCGTTGCGATTCTTTTGTCGACCTGTTGACAAGTCCGAAGAATGGGGACGATCCATTTTCTGCCGACGATCCGTGCTACCTATGTCATTCAACAGTTTTATTAAAACATCCAGCAGGCGTAGAGCACTGGGGCCAAACTATGGGGGTGTCGAACATGCGGGTATGTAATTCGAAACTTTTCAACGACACCCGTCCATGTTTCCTTTCGGCAAGCGAGCTTTTCGTTTCTGCGATCCACGCGGCGTGCCCTTTGAGAAATCTACGAAGATCGATCGATGATCCTGACGTGAATTCACAGGTAAGAAACATGATTTGCTCGGATGATGAGAACGTGAACTTGTGCGTTGAACGTGGTTCGCGAAACGACGTCGATTATGCAACGAGTCACGATTATGCGGCTCTAATTAAGGAAGTAGTGGGTTATCGTTCCCCTAGCTGAGAATATTAACGACTTTAGAGAGAAGGGTACCCTTCAAATTATTATCCGCTAATCTGACAACATCCGATGATGTGAGCATTTTCGATGGTCAGACTTTATGCTGGATTAAGTATATTTTGGAATAACATTTCAGGTTTAGATGAAACTATGATTGTAAACAATTTGTTGTAGTAAATAAATGACGCAGGTAGAAGTGGTTCCATTGAATGCGATCAAACAAAGTCAAGAATGACCGAGACATACAAAAGAAGAACTCATGGAGCTTTTTTCACATGCTAGACGCGTTCATAAAATTGGGCCAACCAGCCTGAACAAGTCAAGGGAAACAAAAGTACTTTCGTCAGTGTCGAAAATGTCATGCGTCCCTCGCGTTTCCAACGGTCGTGGTGACCCTTTTGGAAGTCTTCGACGTGATCACTCGTCCCAATAATTTGCTCCGTAAATTGCTGGGAAGAAAGCAAAGCGAGAACACGCGGAGCCAATGAAGAAGCCCCGTTCGTCCAGCCTTTCGACACGGTCATTTTCCGACCGGTAAATTTCCATACAAACAGCGGTCCGCTGCAGCCTCGCAGCGGGGTTAAAATTAACTGACTTTCGCACTGTGCGCCATTCTACCTCCCTGCATACGTATTGCTAGTTTAGAGGCTATTACTGTGATCATTAGAGCAACCGTTGCATGCGACTCAGTTGGCTAGGGATCAATTGAATTTCCAGTGCACAGATTACACTGCAAGCCAGAAGCTTAAGAAGCCGCTATTGTTGCACTGAAACGGAATTTCAAGAGTTTCGCCGTGTAAACACTCCAATAATGATTATGTACAAATGTTGAGGCTTGTATTTTGTTCACATTAACGCGTTAGTCGGAGGGTTTCTCGACAAGAAACAAGTGATAAATGAGTTACAACGATTAAAAGCATTTTTTGGATAAATGAATTATTAGTTATTTTTAAGACATTTTCGATTTTGCTTTCCATGAAAATAATAATAGGAACAGAACTAATGCAAACATTTGAGACAGAAAAATAGCTTACTGCTATTTTCAGGTGAACCATTCTACAAATCTTGAAAAAAATACGAGTTTAGGAATCTATTTACAAACATTCCCATCAACAAATCGCGTTATACGTACAATTCTTCGAGCTTTGTTCCAGTTCACAGAACTTAATTTTCATCATTGTTAATCGCGTTTCACAAATCCATTAACGCAATGGCCTGAGAAAAAGCGCGCAGATAATTATTCATTTTAAAACAGTATATCCCGTAGCGTTTACTGTACCGTGGAATAAGTCGTCAAACTTCCTCGAGAGGAACGACCGCTTCCCTTAAACAAACTGGCACGCCAGAGACGGAAGTAACCCGTAGAATCGCTCGTTCCATGCTCGACTTGGTTCTACTTCCCTCGGAGACAGTGGGACCAAACTCACGGAGGGAGTGACGAAAGCGATGGTAAAGGGGTGGCCACATAGTTGCGCACAATTGATGCCGGCTCTCATAAATCATGGCTCTTGTGTTACGACTGGGTAGCTGGTCGAAGGGTTGCGATTCGAGTCGAATTTCGTGGAATCACATGGACCGACTAGGGCGCTCCTGGTGTGCCGTTACGAAATTACGCCAATAAAGTGGCAAAAATATGACCCCTCGGTGTGATGCGTGTACGCGTGATCGGCATTTGCATTTCAATGCGTGTGTTAGTAGAATCCATTGTGCTTGCAGCTCATTGCAAAGAGCTGCGAACCAGTGATATCAGGTTGTTTCACGAGTAAAGCCAATTTTTCAAGGAGCTACGAAATCTATGGCTATAGATCTATGGTCATGGAACTGGAACGTCGCTCGAATACCTTATTGTGCTTACAGAGAACTAAGAATGAACAAACGTAACTGTCTTATCACCAAGAATATATTAAAACAATCGTGTCATTTGTAGAGTGATCGAATAATTTCCGTTACCTGGAAAACGAATTTTTCCTGATCGACTGGCCGACAGGATCCTTGGTCGAACGATCGGGGAACCCTCTCGGAGAGTCTTAGGGGCCCTCGAAAGAAGATGGATCTTCCTAACGCGCGGTGAGGTGTCGCGTGAGAAAGGGGTGCGAAAGTTTGGCTTGTCTACTCGGTAGCACGTTGCACGCCATGATGCCTTCGAAGCCTTTTGTCGGTGATTATGATTTTCTGTCGCCTGTTCTTTCTGCGCCCGTACAAGGAGTTAAGAAAGAAGCTGCGCACCCATCATCAGAAAAACCTGATTCATTTCTCGATCCCTTCTCGCATCCTACTCTCTCCCTGTGTCATTTCGCCGCAACGATCACCCTTACTCCGTAGAACCAGCCAAACTCTGCGGAGCTGAGTAAACATCAACGCAAGCCCGATGGAAATCGAATTGAAGCCAAGGACGAAATATGATGGCACAGAACGAACGGCACCACCGTGGAAGACCGGTTTCTGTCATGGTTACCCTACTTTTTCTCTTCGGAATCGCTGACCAAAATATTCTTTCCTATTGACTCTCTCTGTTCGCGACCAGGAAAAGAGTACTACGAGGGGTGGCCAGCCGTTGTTTGCTTTTCCCGAAAGCCAAACCACCGTTTTGTACCGCAGTCCTTTTCAGACGACAAGCCAAAATGAAGACTAATTTGTTATCTTACTGTACGTCCAGTTCTGCCCTCGGTGGCCCCATGGTTCAGGTGAGACATCGTTGCATAATGACATTTAACTCTAATAAAGTGGAACTTCTCTCTTCTCTGTTTCTTCTTCTGTTTCACTCTGTATAACAAGGACTCATTAAAAAGTTTCTAAAATCGTTTGATCAAAATTAATTGCGGGAAATATAGAACTAACTGGTATGTAATATAAACGAACGTACCATTAAATAACCATCATACAAACGTACGTAACACGTAGACTGCGGATGTTGATGCAAATTCATATTTTCACGGATACAGAAAAAGAATCGAAACTTAAATAAAAGAAAGAAGCAATACTCGGTGTTATTAAATAAATACACTGATCAGAGCGCTTATCCGTAAAGTAGTCTGCATCGATCTCCGCCATGCCTTTTCCATTAAATCGCTAAAAGAAATTACGGGCGAAAAGAAGCCAAAGAATCAAGTTCCCTGTTTATCGACGAGATCTCCCTTTCCAGCATCCCGTCGAGCAGCATCCTCGACTGCCTGACGACTCAATTCCTAACATGATCGCATAAAGAAGGTAGATCGAGATAACATTGTTGTCGGATTTTTCGTGACGACCATTGTATCGTACATCTGGTCAAAGGGTTGCGTTGCCATTACGCCGATTTCATCCCTTGATATTGAACGGGTCGACCCTCCAGAGAAGATACACCACGACTTCGTAACTCTTTCCTTTCAAGATTAATTGTCGCGTACGTTCACCTTGGGGTGAACAGACACTCGACTTCCGTCTGTGGCGAATTCGCCTTTCTTTCTCTTAAGCTGGAAATTCGTTTCGCCGGTAAAGGCGTGGATTAACGAAGAAATTTGCCATTTTGCGGGTTCCAACGGCAAGGCAAATCCAATTATTTCCCGTAGAACCCACAGGACGTAACACACCGCACCGCTACCTTTCGTCATCGAGGGCCTACTCGTGGGGTGTAATACGATGCAGGTATTATACCCCAACTCGAGGTCGCCTAATTGACCCCGAAGGGTATCGCGACCGTTACACCCCGACAATGAAAAATAAGCGCCTGCAAATTGGCTGTCCATTTAAGGGAATCTTCGAATTTAACAATTGGATGGGACTTGGATGTAATTCGCTTTTTGCAAAAGTGTGAAAACCGGGTGTCTTTTCATCGGCAGACCATCACGAGTCTAGAATAAAACTTGCTAAGTAATCCGCGGCCTCGAGCGGTGTACAATGAGGATTACTTGAAAAGTTTCCATTATCGCCACGAGAGAACTTGCCTATGTGTTGGTAATTTCAAAGTGTTATTATGCGTCCAGTTTTTCTCTTAATGGCTTCCTTAGTTCACATAAGAAGTCACTCAACGATGGGATTTAATCCTATTATAGTGGAACTTCACTCTTCTCTGTTTCTTTGTTTCACTCTGTATCAGGAGGACTAATTGAGAAGTTTCAAGAATCGCCACTGTCACAAGTCTAGGACAAAACTTGGTGAATAATTCGTATCCACGAGTAGCCAATTCGAAGCAATAAATCTCAGAAGTATTCTCGAAACAATAAACTTTCATTGAAGCTAGCAAGTAACCCTGCTTATAGTTTGCAGAGTGATTCTGCTTGTACCGTTATCGTTATCCGCCCTCCGTTATCCAGTTCGTTACAATAATTTTCATAATCCATCAGCGAACTAGCTCCCATCCAAATAAGCGCAGCTGTCGTAACACCAGATAACCAAGATCAGTCTAACATTTTCGTCGAAAGAAAACGCTTTTTTTTTTTTTTTAACGTATCGCTGTGCACACGAATCGACCCCCGTTTCGTAATCCAAACTACACGGTGCCCCTATAATAATTGTCACGTGACGAGCCGGTATGTCGCCAGCTGTTGCTTAAATTTCGCCCCACGAAAGAATGAGCCGCGTTTCGATGATTCGACAGGGCCGTGTCAACCCTTCCCTCTCTGTCTCTTTGGCCTTAGGGCGAATAATTGCGCGCGAAGCATTGCTCTAGCCTTTCAGTGAAATTCACCTGGGGGCTTTAGAAGTAAATCTATGCACGCCCACGGTGACTTCCCAGTTTCTTTCTGTTCGATCAATACATCCTCTCAGCGAGATTCTTCAGAATGACTTCCGATAGGTTTCAAACGTATCCGACTTGCTTTTGAACTTTCACCGATTTCGAAGGTACACAAACAAACATCGTTCAAAGTTTCACGGCAAAAATATAAAACATACAAAGAATTTGTGGTTTGCATGTACAATTCATCTAATATTCTTGGCGAGAATCAATATATGGCTGAAGTGTCGAGGACAAAATTGAATAAACTTCCGCTGAAAATGAGCGCTCTGTATAATCAACACCATTCGCATTTAAATCCTTCTTTCGTTTTCCTTCATCGTCGCAATTATTTACGAGCTGTCAGCTCCACGGCCCCTCTTCTCGTCGGTGTCCGCTTGTCAAAATATATGGCCACTATCCTCCTCGGCGCTTCTTTTCGAAAACCAGAATTACACGCAGAACTGGTACCCCTCTTCCTTCCTCTCGTAGAAAAATCTGCTGCACGGTGCACGTGCGTCGTCGTGTCACTCATGCTACTTGCAGACGGCTTGACGTCACTACCAGGATGTCTGAGAGCATTCCGTGTGAGAATCTTTGACGCTTTTTGGAGCCACATCTCTCCCTCGCTTTTCTCGCTGTTTTTTAATCCGCATCCCTTTCTCGTGTCACTTGTTCCACCGTCGACAGGCTTACGCAAATCTTTTTGAGGTCGGACGGATAATTTCGACAGATATTTCAATAGGATGCAGTAGATTTCAGTTACATCGAGTTTACATCAAAAGCTTTCTCATAAATTATGCTCGGCTTTGGTAAGTAGCGCGTAGTCAAACATCTAGCTTAATCTGTGTTTCGTCGATGTTGTGGCGCTTATTTATTTTCTAGCTTTTCAGTGGCGCATTTCTTCATTTGAAAAGCGTCCTGATCCCTTTCTGCGCGACTCGAAAGATGGAAAACCAGAATAGCGACGCTGCGTCGCATTTGGAAAGGCAGCAGTGCTGAGAATACCACCGATGAGATATGCGTCGTGTACGGTGATCATTCTGTAGCTGTCCAAATCGTTGACAACTGGTTCGGAAGATTCATAGTTCGAGATTTTCGTATGGAAGATCGAGAACGTAGTAGTTGATCATTTACCTCTGTATATGGGTGACATATCGATACTATTTTTATTATTATTGTTTTCAATTTAAATTGACATTATGCTTTTAAATTTGATAAAAAGAATTCAAATTCGGAGTTTAGGGAAAATCTGAAAGATTGAAACGTCGATGCAAATTGGAGATAACGATAATAAATATCCTCCGAATATTCTAATAAAAACAGCCAAAGTTCAGAATATCAAACAAATTGACGTAAGTAACAAATCGTTTCAAATTGGGAATCATAAAGACATTGTCCATCACGTGCAAAGATGTGGCTACATCGTTGAAGCCCCTCAAAACCGTACCACAAACGGCTACTATGGTTTCTATATCGACCAAAGGGGTGAGCTGTGTGTCCCCTGAAATCTTTCGTCTCTCCGGAAGTCTAATTAGAGCAACGTCGAATTTAACCGGGCCTACTCGCGAATGAGTACGGGTTCGATGCAATTTGGCTCCCAATCACCTGGTGTCGTTGGTCTCTCATAATTTCCGTAGCGTCTCAAACGGATGTTCCTTAAGGGTTAACAGACCCTTCGCGCGACAGCCGACGATGGTGTACAAAAGAGCGAAGCGATTATTGCACCCAAAATACCGTCAGCCCGAAACAAGATCGGAGAAATGGAAATCCGAGCCGCGATAGAATGCGCAAGGAGCATGTAGCAAAGATACCGCCCGTGGAGCATTGCGACAAAACCAGGGGCGTAACATGCAAAAGGAAAGCGGCATGCAATCGTGCAATCACGTCGATCCAACGCGCCCAGGCCAGCAATTACGCTGCTACGGCTCCCGTAAGTTCAGTTGGATCCCTTCGAGCGTGTCGGTCTGACTAGAAACTTTAACTCGCCCGATCGTTGTAACCGTCAGTTACCTCAGCGTGTATCGTTCCTCGATTCCCTTCTTCCTCATAGCGCGTCGATAAGAAAGAGCCGTAAGTCGAAGCTACATTTTTCTTTGATATAGACCCGTGTTTCTGCTAGGCTTTGCTTTATCTGGAGCGTACGCGAATAATTTTGTATTAAGGAGGTATTCTTTTTTTTTTTTTTTTTTTTGTTAAAACAAAGTAGATTTTTTTGTATTCTTATTGCTTAAAGTTTTTAACCTTTGCGTCCATACCTATTTGTATTTTTCTACGTAATTTTCTCTATTTTTGTAAAAATATCGCAAAACTGCTTTGCAGTTCTACATACCATAACAGGTTGCTCTGGAAACGACATCTTCAAACAAAGAAACAGCAGACGAAAATAAAATGCACTGGCTACTGTGTCATTGATCAAAACTTTCCATTGAAAACAAATTGATACTATAGAGAATCATTTTAAAACCGGTCTGGACCCATGAAATGTAACTCTGGGGATAAACTGACAATGAGTCGAGCAACGTAAACTTAATAAAATGATTCCAATTTAAAAGATTGCGTGCCGTGTTATATGTACCATATTAAATCAACAAGTAACCAATTTACAAGGATCTCGATACATTTCCAAAACTCTGGTAAAGAATTTCACAAACGACGCTAAAAGTCTAATCATCGCTAACTGAAAATTGCCTAGAGATCTACTACTATCGCGTATAAAATATTATACGTCATAGATATACTAGGAGAAAGGAATGGCACTGATAAATTACTTCTCTCTCCCAGACATAGCTCGACATTCAATTTTCTTATTGCAATTATAGCTTGCAAACTGTAACGACCAGTCTAGTCGATAAATTTTATAAACGATTTGCAGCGTTCCTGTTCTTCTAACCAACATTCATTCTCTTCAGATTGTATTTATCGAAAAATAAAGTTTTGAGAAAAATACTTTTAAAGTTTTAGAAAAAACAAAAAAAAACCTACGTGGTTTCTAATGTAACTTAAGAGTCTCCCACTTCAAAAGATCAATGTTCAGCTTATTTTCCCAGATTCAAAACTTTTTTGCCATTCTATAATGATTCGATAAGTTTTTCAGCATGATGTAGTCGGCGTTTGCCGCGATGCTGGGCATAATTATACACTTCCTTGCAAACCGCTACGTCCATGGCCATCATTATTTATCAAATTCATGCGAAACCTTCATTAAAGATACAGGAAGTCAAGAAGGTCACAATTCAAATTATTCCGGAGCCACATTGTATATGTTTCCCAGCAAATTACCAGATCATCGTGCTTTAAACTTTTATTGTTATTTTTGGAGAATCTTTTCTCATCTACCGTGAGATCTTCGTAAATGGATTCCATTGTCCAGTTCTGTATTCAGAAGAAGATTATGTTTGAAGTTTAAGAGAATTTTACTTGGAACAATGCTTTTTGCGTAAGGGGCGTTAATATTTCAAAATTTACTAGGTTCATTCCCACGATTTGGAAGAAACTTGAAGTAGAGGCATTGCTATTGTAGAAACCATGATTACGTCGATGTTTGTAATAATTTGTAAAAAACTACTATTTATGTCGAATAATTTCTTTTTATTAATTCTTAAGTACACTTTGTAAATGAACATTGAAGTATACTATCCCTTCGATGGCTAATAGCAATCCTCCAATTTATTTCTAAACATTTCTCTACAAAATCCATTTTCATATTTGAGCGACACTTGACAGACAGTCCTTGAGATATCGACGTTCTAATTTTGTTTACTAATTATTTCTTCACCGTTAAATATTTTGGCCTAGCTTAAATTCGTCTCAATCACCGCCCCTTTACTTTATCTAGGTCGCACGAGTATCGAGACTGCGAGGTATAGCTATTACATAATTGTGTAAATGGACGATTGTCGATCGGAACAATTAATAGGTACTGAACTCGTTTGTTCCGTTTACCTATCACAATTCAGCTAGTCGCGTCGTCCTTGAGACTGGACTATTGGATCGAGGGATATCGATCAAACGAATGAAAGCGATATCGCGAGGGAACTGTTCAGCGATTCGCCACCGAGAAAACCGCAAACATATAAATCCACGTCGCATCTGCATCGATTCCCTTAGTCAGCTACGTTTCTTCAGTTCATTCTCGATCCTACAATCGAGTCCACAGTCTACAATTTCTCAGTTTTAATTGCCAATCGCAGAGCCTTTGAACCTAGAATGAAAAGATCGAGTAAATTTTGCTCCTTGCATTACCTTTTGTTATTTCTTTACACTTTATTAAAAAAGCAGTGAAAATTACTCAATTTTTCCATTAAAAGACTATGCAGTGACCTTTCCAGGGTTAACCCAGGCATCGTTGTTCATCTTTGCTTCCATCTAAATGTCCAGCTATTTATAAACTATCGGTGACGCGAGAAAAGTTTCCATAATACCGTGGAATTATTTAACAAAAAGGTAAACCATGTCATCACAAACAATTCAACAAGTACTAAAGTGGAGGAAGTAAAAGACAGTCTAAAAAAGAAATGACGGCAAGTCTGAACACTTGATTACGTTAAACCAACTCTTTCGCCGAGAAACCTATGTATTGCCTAGAGAGTTCTGTCTAATTTAGAGTTCTAACATTCAATTATGAATAGTTCCAATCGTCAGATATCAGTTTACTTGCATATGAAGACATGCGGATTCAAATGGTTACTAATCATTCAATTGACAACGTAAGGAGCAGGTGTACTTTATCGAGCAATCAGCGCTAGTCGTGACCAGATTGCTAAAAGAAGTGTTCCTCGATGTATATGAGTACACTCCGCGGCGATCATATATCGTCATTATGAATATATCGCTATAGGCATACGTTGTAATCATCATAGACCGTCATCGTCATGTATCGTCATTATAATGAATATATCTTGTGTGCCCAAAAACATTATCTACATTTTCGTTTCTTTCATTCCAACATTTCCTGAATTCCTGAAGGCAAAGTTTGCACCGCAACATTAATACATGCACGAATTATGGTTCTTTACACCATTTGCGAATTCCGCGCCAGAAACGCGTGGAAATATAAGGTGGCGTTATTGCGGTGGCGCCATGAAAATATACGAAGGAATCTGACGCCATGAAAATGGCACGTTACTCGCGCCGGTGATCATTTCATTTTCCCCTCAATATTTAAGAGGGCACGAGACTGAAAAAATCTAGCCATTCTTGTCTGGCGTAGTCGTCTTTTAAAATTGACTTTTTATACGTTTTTCGATAAATATGTTTGCGATGTAACATGTTTTCGCAAAATTCTGAAATGTTTTTTCTTTTTCAAAATTTTTTTAAGATATCAAAGAAATTCTACGTTAGATCATAGTCATAAATATCTAGTTTGAGAAAAGTTTTTAGTACTTTTTTATTTCAAATATATACGCTATGGTCACAAAACTCAACCGAATATTAATGTTTCTTTTACGGAGCCCACTTGCGGACGCTGTCAAACAGAATAATGCCATGTTAATGGCACTGTGAGATCGGTTCTTGTTTGAAAGTTTGGAATCAATTTTTTTTTAAAAGATCCTTTATAAAGAAATTCATTTTAAAGAAATCAATCGAGATAATTCTGTAACACAGATTACGTTACAGAAATATTTCTATGAAATAATAGCGAGACGAATCTCTTTCAGTCACGTAGCAACTGCTGATTGCTAGTCGCGTCCAATGATCCTATCACTCTCAGAAAACAAGATAGCCAGAGTCTGGCAAACATTCCGTAGCCTTTGGCACACAGTGCGCGATCATAGTCGTCAGAGCGAAGACAAGTTAGAGAAGATGAGATACGGACACCGTGAGGCAACCTAGGTCCATAAGGGACACTGGGTCACAGCAAGCGGTGCAACGCCCTGACCTGTTTCCGTCCTTTTCTCTCCAGAGCCCCCATACACCTCTATTCAGCGTTTCTCTCTTCCTGATCTTTGGTATCCCTTCTCATTGATCGGCCGTCCTTCTTCGTCTCTGCCTTCAACGAGCTCCAGTCTTTTTCTCTCCATTGGCCCCCTGTATCTTCCTTCATCTTTCCAGCGACCACTGTTGACTCGTTCCCTCTTCGTTGACCTACCAGTCGCGTTTTCTCTGGCTTTAAACTCCCAGCCGGCACGGAAGTCCCGTCCTTGTTCCATACTAGCCACGTGAAACGCGCTAAGTCAGCTGTTCGCTGACTCCTCGCCAGACTGAGCCAAAGTTTCCTATTGATCCCAGCCTCTGCCTGTTGAACTCACTGGGCGCGCTTTCTGCGGTCGATTAGGTTGAAAACAGTCCGCGCCGAGGAGTTAGTAATTCCTGGGGGAACGAAGTTCGGAGACATCAATTTTTTATACTTTTCACACGGCACCCGGTATCCGTGGCAGCCCAATTGTGGATCACTGCTATTTGTCTCTGTCTCTATTCGCGGCTGCTGGAGTTCTTACCACTCGGTCTAACGAGGAAGTAATTTGTCGTTAAATCCTTCGGGGTCTTCGTGTTGGCTTTTGGGGCTGACATCCACGTCTCCTGATGACATTGGGTCTTTGGTAAAGGTTCTGTGTGATTTTTAGTTCTTTGGAGAGGAATAAATCGGAATGAAAAATGAACGATATTCGGTTTTCCTTTTTGGGATCACGTTTAATTAAGAGACATTAATGTTACATATTGTTCCTGAGATACATACATAAATCTAGATCTGAAGGAAGCATTCACTGTTACTCGAATCTCGAGTTTGCGAGTTTTTTAATACGCGACTCGCGCAATTACTCTGTTCCGAAATTATTTCCTGGTGCTAGTAAAATCAATAATCGTTTTATCGATTCTCTTCTTCTTACTACAGCTTTCTCTGAGCTAGACGATACTTGTCGGTCTTCGTCTTCCGGTACCTCCGACTCAGCTACGTTTACTTTTGTATCTTCGCTTGAGAAGTTCTTCAACAATCTCAAGAAATGAAACTTACATCATCTAATTCACGTGTGAAGAATGTGTACGTTATTATTTCCAGTCGTATGGTTTTACTCTGTTTTCCCTTTTGTCCAGGCTCGTTTCTTCGTATTTTCCATTTCTTAATTTCCTTCAACGACTTCCCAACAATGTGAAACGTTCTCACAGTGTCATCTATCTTCTAAACAACTGACGCTACTTCCTTAAGAATTGTTCACACTATCGACACTTTTCTTCCTCGAGGTATTCGGAAAGTTCTGTATCTTGAGTCGACTAAAGTTCTAAAGTGTATCGATATTAGGTCTGTTTTTCGAATTAGTCTTCATAGTTTCGTAATAAAACTTTAATTATTAGACTGCGGATGAAATGAAATTTAAATAAAAGTATCTCTTATCTTTTAAGCAGTGTAAGATGTACCTTTTCGTTGATATTTTATACATTTTTGAAATTGTGCACGTACTTGTACATTTTCCTACATTTCAAGATACCATAAATGCAGGAACTTCTATTAATTATGTACACACTTTTAACGCAATACCCCGTGTTTTTAGTTCGCATATTGTTGCGTAGATAAGATTGATCACAACGTGTTGATTGCTAAATTACGTAATTTTGCGTTGCAAAACAGATAGCGTTGCAATGTGTCACTTTTTCGAATATTGCTTCGACTGTTCGCGGTATGCTTCTCGGTTTTCTATTATTTAATATTCATGAGACCAATTCATTAAGTATTTGTGACAACCGCTAGGTATATATATGCTAATAATACCGAACTGATTAAGGTATTTAGTCCGCGCTGCATTGAATCTGCTTAGTACGAGAGAGGAGATGACCTTATTATGCAACTTAAACGATCTATATTTAAATCCTTTCAAATCCGCCATGCTAGTTGCCGATACTCGTAACACACCTTCTTTAGTCTATCTCTCGATTCAACGTTCCATACTATGCAATCTGTCCATGAAAATGTTCACAGCTGTTTACAAAGAATAACTTTAACAGCTTGGAATTTCTTAAAGCGGTATAAGGAAATGGTTAATACGCAGCATCAACTGAAATTCTATGCAAATTTTCATTTCATTGATTGATCTTCCAAGTTTCAATATTCTTTCGCATTCAGGTGCAACTTATACGGTTTGCATCTGAACCCTTTCAAGTCTTCAATTTTGATTATTTTTATCTGCAAACAATGATGTATGTTCATAAAATGTGAATAAATGTGTGCAAAGCGCATTATGAAAATTGGATTAAAAAAAATACTCAAACGGTATTAAAAATTGAGGCTCTAGACTGGAATACCCCCTTAGAGTATAGATTCATCTTGTTCGGATATAACAAAGGATTTTTCAAAACGGACTTGAAGATTTCATTTTTGAATAAAACACAAATATAAATATCACATTACATCAGATATCTTTTTCGAACGGAAATACACATATGACGAATACGACGGCAGACATATTGTACTAATAAAAAGCAAAATCTTAAAGCCCCTTTTAAAAAACCCTTTATTATTCCGTATCACATTTTCTTTTTCCGTCTTGATATATCGAATAAAGTCGTCAAATGAATAATAACCTACAGTCCATCTTCTTTCAGACTGGAACACAGTCCTTCTGTTTAATTGACGCAGCTATCCTTCTCGAGCGTCTTTTCATCAGGAACGGCCGACAATCCGACCAATTCATCCGACTGCTTCCATCAAATTTTTAATTAAGCCCATGAGCAAACCCCTTGGCCAGATGCTCGTGCATCTCTCTCTGGAGGCTTCCTCGTACGAATTTCGTAACCCGTTCCCCTTCCTTCTCCGTCGGTCAGGTTTGTCTCTGTCGGTTCGCGCGTGCAGCCAGAAAGAATGGCAGGGAGAGGGCCATTTCCTGTCCACCGTGCGCATTATTCTCATCAGCTGTTCGCGAGAGAGCCAGATACACGACGATTACACGCCGCGGTGTGCGTGTCCTCGTCGCTCCGGTTCGTGTCTCGTTAACTCGCCTCTTGTTCGTTTCGTTCCCGTTATCGCGTCTACTCTATCATTATTGAACCAACGCCCCGCTATGCAAGATGTTTCCCATCTACATAGTTAACCCGATCTTGATGATGTACAGTCCACTTGGGCAGGGAGACCCCGGGTCTCTCGTTCGAGGAGAAACGCGTTAATGTTATTAATCGCGAAGCGTTTCACAGCAGCGCGGTTCGCTCGTGTTCGATGAGTTATCGGCCACTCGATGAGAAAGCTCGACCGACGGGAGTCCTTTTAAAACGAGACGGCCGAAAGAAATTAATGGACATCGAGTGAGCTAACTTGTCCAGACTGAACGGGAGTACAGTCCCCTCGGGAAGACAACTTGGAGACTGCGTGCTTTTTGAAACGACGAAGAAAGTTCTCCCATTTGCGCCGACTACACGAGTTCAATGAAGCGCTGACCACTACGTGAGAAAGTTTACGAATTAATGAGCATTAACTGCGTCGCTGTGTTTGTGTCTAGACTCTAGACCGCATGGAGAACAGTCTGCTTGGAAAGGAGACTAAAGTTTGCTCGGGATCCAGAAAATGGCTAATGAAATGCAGTCCGATTCTTCATTGATATAAAAATCCAGCGTGTTTTAGAAAGGAAGACTCGGTTACTCGGATGCTGTCGAAATATGAACAGAAATTCATAATTTTCAATCATCTGTGAAAATATATGAATTTTGTATATATGTAGATCCACGGTCTAGCGAGTACACTTTCTTGTGGCTGTTCGCTAAAAACAGATCGAAATAGATCGATACATCTATGCTTCTTCAGCTGGTGTACTTTTAATGGCGCACGTTTGATGAGTTGCAACAAATGGAATTCTATGCAAGATTGCTGTTTCGTGATTTATCTCCATTATTCTTTTCTTTAAATCGTAGATGAAGACAAAGTCACGATACATCTTCGTGATGTCTGTTCAAGATCTGCACTCTCTAGTTTAGCTAAATTTGGATAATCGCAGTATCTCTGGAAAGAAGGCGCGAGAAACTAGGAGCTGTCGTACATGGAAGAGAGGTGATTACTAGCAACTACTGGAACTCTATGCAAGTCATTCATCTTCCCGGTAGATTTATTGGGAGATTATACTCTTCTTCAACTTGTAGACGAAGACAGTCATAACATACCGCTTTCGTGTCAGTTCAAGAAGAAGTGATCCTAAGTAGCATGCAAGAACTTCATTAATCTAGCTAATCTAAATTTAGCGAGACACAGTTCCTTTAGAAAGTAGACTCGAGTCCGAATAAATGAACCTAACTGCAAGATCTATATTCTTCCAACCGGCTTAAAATCGGCGAGGCATAATTTTATGAGAATATGTTTTAAGACAGCAGAACCTACTTGAACTAGAGCACTGCCCAAGTTCCATCTCTCTTCTTCGATCCATTTATTACGAGTTCGATATTTTGTAGACGCCAGGTAAATTGTTAGTAGAGATAGAAGAAGATTAGAGTTAGTAATAATAAGAACAAAGTCGTTGAAGGCAAAGTGAACCTAATTATATCCAAGTTCTCTATTTTCTAGCTAAGCTAAACTTCACCAAGGCAGAGTATCTTTAAAATAAATGTATAAACCAGAAGCAATCAAAGTTGGGAAACGAATCGAAGAATTACATCGTATTATGTTTATTAGGAGACATGTAGCTTCCGTAAAATTCAACAATGAAACAGATGCCCTAACGATAAGTCTTTATACGTCAGGTAGATTGTTAGTAAATTCTTATACGACAGGTAGATTGAAGAACTCTATGCAAGTTAACAACTTCCTGCTTCGTTTACTAAAATACCTCGGATATATTCCTTCAATTTAAAGATAAAAACAAAGTCATTGTCCTATACTATTGAAGGCGAAGTGAGCCTAATTGTGTCCAAGTTCTTTATCTTCTACCTAAGTTACCTTTACCATTACATAAATATTTCAGAAAAACTCTATGCGAGTCCTCTGCCTTCCTGGTTGATCCACGATGGGGTCTATATATATCTCAAACCTGGAGAGAAAAACTGAACGAACGCCATTATTTGGCACTAACAATTATAATTCGAAGATCGAACTATTCGAAAGAGACCAGGGAGCCTTCAGAAGTAACTCATCGTCATCGGCTGCATTCCGTCGCTACCATTCAACAGCCCGTCCTTATGAATAATTGAATGTCGTCCCACTTGATATGCAACACCGTAATAATTTCGCTATTCGCGTTCAATATTAATGATATTACCATTATTATTTTCACGGTTCGCGACGCGCTTGAAAACGCGAAACTGGCCGATTTTAACGAGATAGTCTTGCATTCAAACTCGTTGCTTTCTCTTTCAGCCGGGGAATCGTTCATCGCGACGGGCTTTCTTTTCTCCTCTTCGTCTTCGGTCTGCGCGACGAACTCGAGGGCGTCTAATTACACCCACTTGAGACCGGCTGCCTCGTCGTCGGCTGTCGCTAATTAATTTGTGGACGAGACGGCCGCGACGAAACACGTGCGCGGGCAAAAAATCATGCGGATGCCTCGTTGCCGCGAGAGAAAGACGCGGATCGTTCTATTGGAAACTTAACGATTAGGAAAAAGGGTGTCGGATAAGACGCGAGCTTTCGCAGATCTAAGTGTTAGCTACTTGTTAATTGTGACGTTTGTTCTTCTGGGCAGAGTGCATATAGTCTCGGAATTGTCTCGATCGTACGGTTCTCGATCGCCTGGATCCAGGGGAGATCCCCATTAATAAGACTAAATTTTTTTCTAAATTTTCGTTTAAGAGAGCAGATCACTGTAAAACCACTTTCAAGAAAGATATACTCAAAAAATGTTTATAAGGAAACTATAAAACGAATTGTTTTTTCGAGAGATGCAACCAGAATCGATTTCATTCTAAATCTGACAATGTTGTGAGTACCTTTTGAAAAAAGGATTTCGATAGAATTCGAATTTTGTTACTTTTGTGAGAGAGCTAGAAGAATATAAGATTAAAAAATTCCAGCTTAATTAATAGGTTCTATAATCAGTCATCTTTGTCAAATCTTTTAGAAAATATCTATGGAAGCTTTGAAATATTTCGTGGCATCTCCTTGAAACATTCGCTATAGACATTTCAATTTCCTAAATCAGCGATCATCAGATCAACTCAATGGATGTTTTCATTTCACAGATAAATTGCTTCCCATTTCGTGTTGCCCAATTAGTTTCACAAAGGTATCGTGGATTATCATAGCAAACCAATGAATCCGCCCGATTTCGCTAGCCAACCGGTTTCCTGGTTTCTATTATACCATTTTAGCGATCGGATTTCACAATCTTTTGCACCTTTTGTTACCGATGCAACAAAGCGACGAAATCTTTTACCGTTTCCCAGATTTCTAATTCCTACTACTGAATCGTAATCCCACGAGCACCTGTAACCCCCCTTACTTCATGCAAATCATTTTTAGAAAGTTCCCGCAGCGTCCACTTGGAAGCAAAACTGATTACAATAAAATATGATACTCGAGCCGGTTGGAATAAGAATCACGGTTGGTGAAATTCAGTTATCCTACATACGGTCGATTCCGATCGAATTGACGAGCTTTTCGTTTCGAGTTTCTTCCCACGTTTCGGGGTCCGTAATGCAACTCGAACGGAACGAAGGAATTTCTCGATAGCAGCTGACTTTGGAGTTACGTAACAAAAGAGAAGGAAAAAAAAGGGGAATATGCATATACTGCTTCTTTTTGAGAATTCTAACAGGTTGAGGTAATGATAAATCTAAATATCTCCATTATTTAGGGTCGTACGAAAAAACTCGAAATACGAAATGACTGATTCAGTAAAAAGTAAATAATATTCGTTCATCTATTTTCAAGATATTTTCATTTTACTTATATACTCTGAAGTTACAAGTAATGTTTAATGTGGTTACGCGACTCCATACGCATTGATGCAATAATAGAGTTTCGTAATAAATGATTTATATGTATTTTCTATTTCCAGTGGCGTAATTGAGGCACATCCTGCGGTAATTCTTTGCCTTTCACTATATAAACGCACCGCTTGTCGTCAGCACAATTTTTGGCTTTCGCTATAATTGAAACCTATATCAATAGAGAAGAAGAAAAAACTGTCATCCTCGAATAGCTTTTATAATTCTCATAATAATAACAGTGAATGTATTCTGTATTAAGATTTAAAATATTGATTGACGCGCCGAGGAAAGTATACCGAAAGTAGTTTCCTACAATTAAAAATTTCTCTCTTTACTCAGAAGAAAGCACACGTACGGTTGCATTTACAGGCTAACGATCAAAGAACTTTTACTCTTAAACAAACTTTTATTATCGACCATCTGGACTTGAGCACGATTCTGGAGTTACGTAACGAAGGAAAAGGGTGAAAGAGATCACGAACGCCGTGAACTATTCGATTGGAATTTCTTCCTAGACTCGAAAGAACTTGCCTCGATGCGACGCGACTGAAAGCGAATACATTCGATAGCAATATATTTCTGAAATTCAGTAAAAAAAAGACAGGAAATAAAATGAGAACATCGTGAAATAGTCTTATGTAATACTTAAAAATCCAATGAGTTAGTCAAATGTATTTAGATATTTAGGTATTTATTTATTTTTAAAAGAACTTTATATTGAAAGAAATTTAAAAAAGAAACGAAATGTATCAGTCGCTAACAACAACATAAAAGCGATACTCTTCTCTATTAGTATATAGAGCTATTTAGCATGTTCGTAAGGATTATAAAGGATATTATAAAGATTTTGTTTTTCAATAAGAAAAAATTACGAAGAAATCATTTCTCACGTTTAATTGTACTCGTGTGTACTTTCATGGAAAATACAAAAATTGGATATATTCTATGCCACTTATGCTTTCTTATAAAAAATCAAATCTTGAAGCCAGCTTCGGAGAATCTTTGGTAATTCGGTTGAAAAAGAGACTGCGAAGAATCGAGGAAGGTTCGATCGGC
The DNA here is from genome assembly GCF_026225885.1 of Hylaeus anthracinus. Lineage (NCBI taxonomy): Eukaryota > Metazoa > Arthropoda > Insecta > Hymenoptera > Colletidae > Hylaeus > Hylaeus anthracinus. The sequence goes on along the minus strand of NW_026534330.1, from coordinate 1,871,347 downwards.
GTGCCTCGATCACGGATCCTGGATCACCGTAAATCGCTGGCACGAGTCGCACACCGAGACATTTTCACAACCGCTTTTCTCTCGCAAGGACTGGTTGCTGCGAATCCGGGGAGCCAGAACCCGGTTCCAGGCGATACAGCGTCGTAGAAATCCGGCTTAAAGGGGTCGACGCAGCAACTCCTCGATACTATCGGAGAAAATAGCCTATCGCCAGGGCAAAAAGTGAGGATCTACGCTTTACGTGAACGAGAGAGCGCTTCGATAAATATTCCAACAGGAAGAGACCGACGACAGAGCAAAAAAAAAACATTTAGAAACTAATAATCAATCGGCTTTTCTTAAAGCGGTCGTGGTTTTCCTTTTTTGAATTTTCTTTTTTTAAGGCGCGTGTTCTGGTTTATCCGGTTCAAAACCCGATTTTGAAAAAAAATTGTATTTTTGGAATCTTTGAAATATTTAAAAATACCCTGCAAAAGGATTGTTTGATATGCGAAAAATATACGGAGTAATAGAAGTTCCTTGGATATTTTTGTCCAGCCTAAGTGTATATACGCATAATTACAATTAAACGTTATTAAAAAAACAAGATTGTAAAGCACTTTAACAAATACTCTACTCGGTCCAGCGCAGCGTTCGTTGAACGCTGAACAATTCCGGATGCTTTATCATCCGAAGTCGTGATAACGAGCACGAAACGAGATAGCGCGTGGTGCTACGTACTTAAACTTGCGGCACTCCATTGTGTTACTATTTCTGTTCGGAATCGCGTGCGTTGTATGCTCTTATTTTAGCCAGTTGAACTTTATGCAAAATCCATTAAGATAAGCCTCGTTGCAACTAATTAATACTCATTTGACGAACGACTCATCCAGTTGGCTCCGATAAGGTCCCTGAGCGTTACTGTCGATTCAGTCAACTTAACTATGCCTACCTAACCTTCCGTAGCTCTATCCTAATTCCCCTACTAATTCTGTTCTTTTATAGATTTATTGATAAATCGATCAATTCGTATTTGAAACATTTGAAATGAAAAAATACGTAAAAATTTACCGTTGATTATTTTCTGATTTCATTTTCTACCATTATAATCTCTTCTCTCCAGAGTGTGTGTATAGTGTAATTCTGATAACTTTCGACCTCATCAAATATTGTTATTTATAAACATTCTGCGATCACAAATTGCTTCTTGAATATTTTATATATTTTCTATCGTAAAATTACTCACAATTAGTGAGCGAATCTGAAATGTTTCAACAAACAATGAATTCTACTGTAACAATTTCAATTTAAAATGACCACGATGAAAAATGTTTAAGTTTAATGTTTGCAGTTTAGTCGAAATATACATCCCTGACTCGTTTATGAAATCAAAATTTCTAAGATTGATCCTTCTCTATTCTTCTAATTTCTGTAGAATTCACCGAAGAAATTTTTTCTGTTTTACGTGTTTTTGTTAGATTTGAGCCCGTACCGTTATTGTTTGCGTAATTAATTTAGTTTTCGCGTGGTAAGTCTAATTATGTTTATTAATTTATTCGTTATTATTCGTTTAAAATTATTCGAATACATTTTGGTTCTCCTCTAGTACAATATTTCCTCGAGACTATTTTCTCGATATCCGGGAAATAGCCGTTTAACCATTTAAGATAAAGTCGGTCATGGACGTTTGCTCGTTCGGAATAAGTAAATCACGACGAAGTTAGACCGATGCAACCACGAATTCTGAAATTAGAAAGTGAATATTATTAAACCTCCTCGTCGGTTAATTGTGATATATCGGCGCGAGTTTTCTTCCTCAAGATTTCACCGAAGCAATGCACGCCAGCTATCGATATTCAAGCAACACGATCGATGATCGACCTGTGATCGATAGTTTCCTGATCTGTTAGGTCAACGGCATTTCTCAAAAGAAACAAGAATCTTTCTCCATGCCAGGAAATCGCGATATCCTGATTCCAAGGTGACGTCGAAGTCTCGATTAATCATTAAAAGTTTATCGGGTGATCGTTAATTATTGAAAGTAAGTGCTCGGAGTCTCGGCATATCGTGAGGTAGAGTGATCGAAGGAAATCAACCGATAACCTTGCCACGCCTGTTTTAATTATCGTCCTGTAATTAGAACAGTCTACATAGCCTTTTTAACCCTTTAACCTATAACACCGTGTCGGACTCGTCGTACAGAATTCGAGTCGAACATGAAAAGCACGAGTCAGAAGCGTCTTAAGGAAATCCACAACTTTCTTAAGTTGAAGGATAACCTCGAATACCCTTTGTTGCCATTCTCTTGGCAACAAAGAATACGCCTTTAAGAACATTCTCGAGTCCATTGTAACCCATCGTAAATTTTTTAACGATCAGGAAGGTCGAACTCACTTTCAGGATCGCCCTGTTGTTCAGTTTGCCTCCAAAAGCAGTCACGCCTTCTTCCTGAGCTCCCTGTCTCTTTACGTAGGCTCAAACGGATGAAAGTGAATTATTGAAATCGCCCACCGGAACGGCGGGCGCCTACGTTCTTCTCGAGCACCTGTTTACCAGAGAGTAATGCCAGAAGAGGAATCGTTCCGCTTCCTCTGGCCCCGTTCTCCTCGCGCAACAAATATTTCCAATCGGTGCTCTCGTTGATCTCTGCTTACACGAAACCAACGCGATTACTCGATGGAATAATACCACGGAGCATGTCTCTCGTTGCTATTACTTCTGTATTATCTAGTAGATTACTTCTGTACTCGATGTCAGAGATTTCCTTTAAATCGAAGTACCAAAGGTTTTTACAAAGGTGATTCAGAAGTTTGTTTTTTAATCGAACAAACATAGTGCGAAATATATATCTGTTTCTTTTTTTTCGTTTTCAATGAAAGTAGGAAGAATTATAACTAAACGTGAATGGTGTCAAGCGTTCATCACGATTACATTAATTTACTTGTGTTTCATTGAAAAATGAAATTCTAGAGTTCGCCTTGGAAAATTATATTTTGCTGTCTCCTAGTGTGTGTGCCCCCCCCCCCCCACCCACCCACCCCACTCACCCTCTCCACACCCCTTGAGTGCAACGAATCATTTATGTCCTTACTTTCTATTTACAATGGAAGTTCTCGTTCCAATGGGTAAACAAATAGACATGTATCTAGATTCGAATGACATACTTTTTTAACTCTCGCGTGAAAGAGGCTTAATGCCATCGTTTCCTCGTACGTGACTACCTACATACGACGAAGAGCGTAGCTCGAACGCCACGCTGACGGGGAGCCACGAATGGTAAATGGCACGACCGGGTCGACCATTTGAATCCCGAATACGTGTAAAAGAAGACTGGCGAGCATTTAGTGAAAGGCAGAGCGCGCGTCTTCCGTGGCCGAGATTCGATTCGATCGACGAACCTAAGTCACGATGTGTCGTTTCTCGCAACATGCATTCGATCCTCTCGCGCCAAACACCTTGTCGTTCGAGACCGTCCTCTTCTTTTCCCTATGTATCGCGAGATTCTCGACGTTTCTCGTTCTTGGTTCGATTACCATTCCGGCAGCTTTCCTGCCAGACTCGTTTTTCTCTTCTCCGATTCGATTATGCGTGTAGACTCGACGATTGGATCTGTAGACGCCACTCCACGAGTTGAATTCTAATTAGACGTCATTATGTCATTTAGCGACGATCGAACCGTTTTTGGCAATCGCATTCCTGTACGGATCGCCTTCGAACAACGTGTACGCTGACTTAATTGTCGCCGTTCGTCGACGAAGCGAGCTGCTTGTTTACGGACGCTTGATATTCTGACTGGGTACTGTTTCTTGTGTTTCTAGTAAATATTTGGATAGAGAGATAGAATGTTTCTCGAGATATTCCCGATTTTCAACGATTTTTTAACCATTTTGATTTTTGCCAATTACAGCGACATCTGTAAACCAAAACCCAAAAACTCATAGGTCAAATTGGGGTACTTTTTTTCGGGAGAATCTGAAATTGCGATAAAAAAAATGGGGATTCTAATTTAAGTCTTTTATCTTCCTCCAACACCACCCCCAAGAGAGTAACGAGACGAGCAACTTTCATTGTCACCTTTTTTTTTTATCCGATGCATAATTCTCGAGATATTTCAATGTCTTCGGATAAATCGTCCACCCTGTATACTCTGCAGTCACAGAGTTAAGCTTTTATTTCTTTAACTTGAAATACAATTTCGTTTTATAATTCTGCCTGTAATTTTTATCGAACAATTTATGGAACTTTCCATTGATTAAATAAGGGAGCAAAAGTTTATCATGTACAATTACACGAAATCTTAATCTGGATAAGAAAATTTCCCAAATCTGTATTACAATCATAGAACAGACATTTCCCTGGCTGAATGGTGCAATTTATACGTTCCGACAATTGTTCCGTCCTTCTTTCTCTTCCCTAAGGACCGCTTATGGGATTACTTCCCGTAAAGGTTGATGCCACCAGAGGGCAAGCTTCTCAGGAGGATTCTCAGCTGTGAAAGGATTCGCGGACAGTCCAAGATACTCGACGAATGGGGTCCAAACATTATCTGCATGTATACATCTTAATCCCTGGTCGTGTCGGGTTTTCGTCAATAGCACTTGTGAACCGTGCTTAATTCGACGCTGTGACCTAAATTTCAATGGCGTGCACGGACCGGCATGCGTCCTCGCAACGCAACGGGAATCACAATGCAAAACAGTCGAACCGTAGGCTCCAGTTTTGTAGAATCTCCGTTACGCGAACCGATATGGCGACGGGAATCAGATAGACGAAATTCGCATTGTGAACAGTCTTTCTTTCATTTTTATTGTACAATAAAAATTATAATTTGAACTATACAATTGGATATAGCGTGTGACTGTCCAAACCATGCATGTACAATATTTTTCCTCGCGATAAAGCAAATATATATACATATACAGGGTGTCCGAAAAGTCGGGGAGGAGCCGGAAATGGGAGATAGCTGAGACGATTCTGAACAAAAATTTCCTTTGCAAAAATGTCGGATGGGGCTTCGTTAAGAAGATATTAAGAGAAAACCCCGACCAATCAGAGCGCGCGTAGACCGTTCGAGCGGCCGCGGTAGCGAAGGCTACGCGCTTCGAAATATCCTTCGATGCACGTCGAGTCACTTGTCGCGTACGAGAGCGGCTACCTAGCGCGTAGCCATCGCTACCGCGGCCGCTCCAGCGGTATACGCGCGCTCTGATTGGTCAGGGTTTTCGCTTAATATCTCCTTAACGAAGCCCCATCCGACATTTTTGCAAAGGAAATTGTTGTTCAGAATCGTCTCAGCTACCCCTCATTTCCGGCTCCTCCCCGACTTTTCGGACACCCTGTATAGTATATGTATACTCAAATGTCACCCTATACCTAAGTCTGAGAAACGTTCAAGTATTATCATCGCCTACATGCGAACCTAACACAAGGAACGACTCGTCCGATAGCAGCGTTGGGCGCGAAGCGAACGAGCTACTTGTTGCGATATCATACGTTCCTGATAAAACCACGGTCCGGTCGCGGCTTATTTGCTGTCGTAAACGTGGATTCGCTTAGCTCGCCGCGATGTAGGAAAGCACAATCGATTTTACTAAATTCAAGATTATAGCTACGGGTCGCGAACGACCCTTGGCATGCATTACCACCCATCGGTTGGTGGCTAGGTCTAATAAGACCCATTATTTTTCGTCACCTTCAAGTGTCAATTGCAAAGCCTAGATAAGACGAAACCTTAGCATGTAAGAGCCACTCCCGACAGCATGTTATTTTTTAAGTGTTATGAGAATAAGTCGGTCACCATCTATGAAAGTTTGTTCAAAATCACGTGGTACGATTTTGTACTCCAAACTTCGGGCGAAAGGGTTTGAATCAGGGGTATAAGTACGGCCGGAATTCAGAGCGCGAGGCACTCTCTTATTAATCGTCAGTTAGTTAGTTGGACAATCGCGAGTTAATTAGCAGTTCAGTTTAGTTCGTTAGTAGAGTTGGAAGCGAGATCAGTAAGATATTACGATTCTTGTTTGTACCGTCTGAAATGAAACCAAATTACCGTATATTGTTCAGTAAATTAATAGGAATTCTTTAATATACATAAGTTTTGTAACCTTCTTTTAATTAATCGAAATAGATTGAAACTATTTCGCGTATAAAACATACATAAAAGTTCAAAAATTTAGTTTGCTAAGTTTACTGCAAACCTGAACTATAACCATTTTTGTCAAGCAAGCATTCGTTTAAATTATACGTATATTAAAGAACATAAAAGATAATCTTGCCTTCTTACTGAAAAAAACAAATGCTTCCTTTGGTCCAATTATCGCAAGTAGTTGAATAGTCTTGGATATGGTTACAAACATATACCGTGTATGTAACGACAATATTTGTGATGCCGGTGCTCGAGAAAAATATGTTTTCATCGAAGCGAAGCTTCCGCATTTAATCGATTAAATATTAAACTCTCTAGTGCTTTGGAATATACTCGAGCGAAAATTCGATAGAATGCAAATGTTACGAGGCACTGGGTAGCAACATGTTACGCACAGAAGGCAGAGCAATTCTAATTTCAATTCTCAAGCATCAGGAAGTATATTTCATACAACGTTGATTCGTATGTTTACCAACTCTGTTCCGCCTGCCTTCACTTAATGGCACCAGAAATAATTATAGAACGAAAGTACTAACCAAGTGCTCGATTATGTATTATTTGTTCGTTTAGATTTTCGCAAATTGTTAAAACGTGCATTTAGTTGCTTCTTATTATGTTGAAGTATTTATTGTGGATGCTACAAGTTTAAACATTCTTTTGCAACTGTGATATTTTATTGTACATACAATAAATTTGTGTAGGAGTCTAAACGAAAAATAAGGCACGGGGATTCGACGCCACGATCCTCGGATCCACAGTCGGCCGCTTTACCTACGCGACCGATCTCGTACCCTACGTTTCGTGTTCTTATTTGACTCCTTATTGTTGGGTATGGGAGGCGCGGACACTACATTTGTATAAATAATACAGTCGTTAATTTTCGCACATACAATAACATTCACACGTTTACCGTATTTTGTATTCTAACAGTTTCGGTAACTCTACTAGTGTAAAGCTCACATTTCCTGCGTAAACATATCAGTACTGTTATGATTCGGTGCCAGTTCGAGAATCGAAATGAAGAAATGAACGTATCAATAATTTTGTACAGCGTTTCCAAATATTTTTGTAACATGAAAATTAGACATTATTCCGTTAAATATTTTTTTTTTTTTTTTTGCTCTCTCGATATAAAATATTCAAATCCTTATGACAAAGTCGAGTATTATTTCTGTTTTTTTTTTTTTTTTTCATATTCTGGACTGTGTAATAGATATACCGTGTCACGTGTATTTGGCGCGAGGATTAATTTATGCGCAAGGTTTCGGCGTCACGTTCCAGTCGAAAAAATCCTGTGAACGTAGCCGGTACCTCGAGATCCTGTTCCTGGATCGACACGCGGACGTTGAAGTGTGAAACGTGTGTCACCATTCGCGGACACTCGTGCGTGTCTTGTGGGGCCCTTTAAGCCCTGTTGGCTACTCACAGGAACTCGATACCCCCCGACAGAAATCTCCTTTATGCACTCGAGCTTCGACTCGCGTTTTGCGAAAAATCGTGCCGATGCTAGAGGGGGGCCTCTCGACAGAGAAAGATAAAAATGTTTCGGTGATGAAACACAAGGGGTCTGGAGCCCCCTTTCCTTTTTTTTTTGCAGCTCGTCCTTTCGGATCAGAAATGGGCAAAATTCTTATATACAGTACAGGGAACGTTTATGTATCACGTGAATGTCCATACGCAATAATAATACAATATTATCAAAATTGAACCTAAATAGGAATTTATTTTACTCTGCAAATGTTATAGTATGAATTTTGTTTCCACTACTTTTTTATATTGTATTATTGCATACTGTGTGAATCTTCCTTAGTTCGTTCCATATTCAAATTTTTTGTACGCGTCATTTCTTTAAACTCTGCTACTAAAAATTGCAAGAAACCCCGAGAATTCGTCGATGCGTTGGAAAATTAGCGAAACGACCTCGCGGACCGGGGATAATGGTAACTTTCCCTTCGATTAACTATTTCTGCACGATTAACTGTCAAATTCGATGCGCCCAAAGAAAAATTGGGGCGATCGTGAAACTCGTGTGAAAATCAGCTTGGGAAGTTTTCGACGCGAGAGTTAGAAATGGTACTTGTATCGTTTTTTTCGGTGCGGTTCAACTTCAAATATGAGATGTAGAGTTTGGTCTACCTGTTCTCTTTAAATTACGCTCATTTTCCTATATGCAGAAATGTTTTAATCGAACAATATAATCAAAATGTTTCAACGCATATTTCTTTTAATAGAGTACTCAACATTTTAGAATAGAATACTCATCGAGACAAAAATCACTCGTTTGATTGATGTTTTACGTCAACCAATATGTACTATTCTTATCTTAAATACGTACTTATCTTATCTGCTATCGTATCTTCGTCGCGTAAAAATTGGAACAAAATATTAAGTAACTTCCTGCTTTATTCTAATTGGACGACGGAATAAAAACCTGCGAGAAAACTAGATTCAATGATTGCTTGGTACCAAATCATCGTTACACGATGTCTCTTCAACCGCAAATACGTTTCAACAAATAAGAAATAGAGACTTTTGTAAGTACTATACTAGTTAACTCGTATAAATTATTCAAAAAGTTTTTGTAATATTCATCGAAATATAAATGAATATAAATGTTTTGAATAAAAAAATTTACCGATAAACATAGTCACGGTGCACATTTAAACGAATGTGTTTTGTTAAAGAAAAAAATCCTAAAGGCCCTTTTGGAAAACACTTCATAATTCCTCTTTTGATGACAGTTGAACAAACTGTTATATCGAAGAAACTCATAAATCCGAATGGTCAAAACCTTTTTTAACGAAATACTTGGACAGGTATTACGATATAATGTTCAATGGAAAAAATTTCCTGCTACGAAGGAACATTGGAGCACTTCCAGAGGACGAGTTGTAAACGAAGCGGAGTGAAACGTTCGAAATTGGTAAATGACGACGAAGAATCGAGGAATCGGTCGGATTCGGGGACGTTTCCGTTAGAAAAGAAAAGGTCGACGATAATTGCACTGACTGGGAGGGGAAAGGTAAGTAGAAATTCAGCAGCGGCGTCAAAACCAGTACAGGTACGATAATAGACTCACCTGCTTTCCTTTTACTGTTTCTTGACCTGCCGTAAACGATGGAATTTAGGTACTCCACTTGTCAGTTATAATTAACCGTCCGTACAACAAACTTTCCCGTAAACCGAGCCAACCTCCGATCGAACGTTTCATCTTTCTTCGAGTTTCATCCAATAACTAAATAAATTTAACATTTATAAAATAATATTTGTTGCCATTCTAAGATATAATGTTACTTATTATCTAAGCAAAAGATTATTATTTCCTGAAAAATGTTCATTTCGAAACACGTCTAGGTCTTGCACTACAGTGTTCAATTATAGACTTTACTACTGTTATACAATACTTGTGCGAATGTATTGTTCTCATATATCAAAGGAGAAAGACTGAACGTCATCCTCGGAGATTCAACGAGAACTCGTTTCGCGTAATTGTTTGTCATCTGAAACGATGTAGGATGTAGCCACGTAATCGATACTGAAAACCTACTGCTCTAAATTAGATAAAGCGACGAAAACAACATAGTTTGTCATGGCTGGGCAAATACCATCGTGAGAAATCAGAATAAACTTCCGACGTACGATTTCATGCGAAATCCTAGCGATAAATGTAACGAGCTCTTTTTCGTACTAAGTATGACGAAATGTGTGATCCGCTATCGCGTGAAATATATCCAAAGAGATCTGTTTATCTCGAGGAAAAAACTTATGAAACGTTGTAGCGAATGTAATTTTAGATACACCTGTACTGATTGAAGTACTCTCATACCTGAGTTGAAAGATTACTGAAATGAGAGTATCGATAAGTAAACAGTTGATTAGTTGTGCATTAAAGTACGTTAAGCTGGAAGATGAATGAATGGCGATGTTCCAAAGAGGGAGAAAGATATTCGAACGTAATTGATAAAGATCAAACTGAGCATGAACTAAGAAAAACCAAGAGTAATTTCTTCATCGCTGAACTCCTACCACTGCATCCTTTTATTTATATAAAGCGTGATGCATTTATTCGTCAACGTAAGTCTGCGCAACTTTATAATAATGTACTTAATAGCTTCCTCAACGAAAAACCTTAATTATCACCTAATTGTTAGAAACACCAAATTAGACACCTTCGCCATACCTTACTCCATAGCTTTCCAACTGTACGGATTACCTGTGTTATAAGAGGGGTTGCCTCTATAATTGCATCCAATATCAAGTTTCCAGCATTTTCCTCGCTATTAATGGCCCCTATCAACGCAGTCCGCGAATAACGAGCGTGAAATTCCGTCGTCGATGCCAGCCGACGCGAGACTTTCACGGTGAAATTTCCCCGGGTGTCGTCAACCCTGACATTATGATCGTGGACGGTGTCAGGGCTACGATCCCTCGAAGGAACTGGAAAAAGGAACGAGTGTGGCTCGTCAGGCCACACTTAGCCCGTTTGCATGTTCCGCGAAGTGGATAACCGCGTAAAAGTATCCCGTTACCACGGTAGCCCAGATACCGGATTACGGAGCACGAATTGTCAATCGAACCGGAGGTTGCGAGTTTCCGTGGACTGTGCCGCGGAAAAAGGCGACCACACCGGCCCGACACGAACCGCAGGAATTTCACGACACGCTTTTTTATTCTCTGCTTCAATCACGACGATATATATATATATACTGTATAGTAAATTTCAAACAAATCTAATAACTTTCTAGTATACACGTCGTCCACAGTGGACCTGCCATTTTGTATTTTACAATTCTGCTATCACATTCGTAATTTGCGACCCAAACAACTCATGAATCAAGTTTCACGAGAATCTCGTAGAAAACTCAGTCTAACGTTGACCAGCTTTATTGGCAATTCAGACCACTGTACGATAAGTCTTCGACGGACACGCGTCTCTAAAATCAATTCGAATTCAACGAAGCCCGTTGACAAGCTTTATAACAGCCGCAGACGTGTGATAAGTTACACGATTATGGCTGATACAACTGTTTGGCCAATAATGGTAAAGTATGCAGGTTTATTGTACAACCTGTCACACCGACGTGTTCCATGCTGAAGTATAGTACCGCACCGTCATACGGCTAGCGTTGCAATTCGACGTGTGACTCAGTATACGATAAATCGTTTCGTCTATGGCCCCTATTGCACTAGCAATCATTCACTTCTGTATAATATACGCGGTGCAATCACTCACACTTTTCAGTTACTCTCAAATGGAGTTATTGGGTTGTCCGGAAAGTTCATGCCTATTTTTAAGAAAAATTCATAGGCGTATTTGAATTTTGATGTATATTTATTTATTGAATTATATATGTATCATTTTGTTCCACGATCTTTCCACCTGTTAAGGAATGTACACATGTTATTTGTTTTCAGCCATTCCGATATATTCAGACCTGTACTAAAAATCGACATGGACTTTCCAGACAGCCCGATACTTTTCAGTTACCGTCGAATAAGGTTACTCTGCATCTACGGAGTAATCATTGTAATAATCCTGATATGGACTTTCAGTCAGCAATTATCGTCTGGAAAATTCGATAACTGTCAAGTTTTGGGAGTGTCCTGCCACTGGACTTAAATTTTCGAAACTACCGTTGATATTTGTTTACCGTTAGGACGTTGTCGTAAAGTCCTATAATTGATTCCGTTGCTTTAGTAGCAGTTACACCTTATCCGAAAGAAATCAGCACACAATACCTAACATTTATGAACGACGGGCTGACAATTACGAGCTTGACGTTAAATTACAGCTGTATGCCCTGATAAATTAATTTAACGAGCACTAAAAGAAAACAAACCATAAAAACAAGGGTTTGCACTCCAGCGTAGCACAGACTGTCTCCAGAACTCGAGTATACACGGTAATCAATTTTTTCCGATCTGAATACTTGACGTTCATAACTCACAATTCATAACCATGTGCACTATAAGTCTACTTCGTTTCGTCAGTTAATCCTATCGAAAATCCGATATTAAGTATAGTTCGAGTGAAGCAATAATTCCGACGTAATTACTTTTGACTAACGGAAAGTAATTGTCGATATTTCATAGGAGATACCTTTCCATTTAGAGAACACACTACTCGAAATTAGCAGAAAAATGATATTGAAAGAAGATAGTGAAGCGAAAGAGGAGTAAGAATCACTTCAAACGGACGTTTGCTAGATGCTTAGATCGATAGGTATGAGTTATGGTCGATGTTATGGCCGCTAAGACTACTCGGCTTATTGTCAAATCAATTAGACACTTCTTCTCCGGGGTTATACGAAGTCAAATGTTTATGGCAACGAGAAGCATCGAACAAGAATTCATGTAAATAATTCGTTCATGTATATCGTATATTATATATCATCATTATGCGTCAAATACAATGGCAACATTCATTGCGTAGGCAACTGAATCAAGTTAAGAAATTTGAGATAAACTGTTAGTAGAACACTTGTAGAAATATAAAATGAAAAATAGAATAAAGGAAATAAGTTGAAAATATTGCTTCACCGCGAGTCACGTGCCTCGTATCCATAGATATCACAAATTAGAAGAATGTTACACATTCTCCAGACGAAACACGTGTTTCTCGCCTGTCTTGTCAAGCGTTACTAAACAAAATCACGTTAGATGCCGAAGCACGGCGCGAAACGAGATGTGCTTAGCGTTTATCATACAGGATATCCTCGACCACCAATTAAACGCGGAACAATCGCGTCGCGGCGAGATAAGATAGACGCCAGAACCGGAGACCGGACGAAACAAGACTCACCTCGTATTTTTGTCTCCTGTGGATCCAACGGTGGAAAACGTGGGTGGCCCTGCTGTCCCGGTTTCTTTAGCAGGACACCCACGACCTGCGGCGCCATCATCATCCCGACGAATCCTCTCGTTGTATCCACGTCGATCAGTTCGACCGAGTCATCTTTCCCGGATCGATTCCCTTTACACCGATGCACTCCGAAACCAAGCCCTGTTTCGGGTTCGCGGCGAGTCAAACCCCAAGATTCGCCGCGTATCACTTTTTCTTTACGAACAGACCGCCTACTTGGTCTGAAATTGAACCGAAGGGGCCAACGAACGGGATGAGCACACCGGATGAGCAGCTGCCGATTCCGTTCGGTTTAGAGACCGTCTGTCGTTTTATTGGCCAAGGCGACGTGTCACTTTAGCGAAGAACAAGGCGCCAGACGAGTGGCCCCTTTCCACTCCGTGTAGAAACGTTATCGCGCACTGTTGTCTCCTAGTACACGCGAGCGTGACCTTATCGGGCGACGAAACCGACGGAGCAGCGATCGGCTATCCGTCTGATCGACCAATTCGTCTCCTTTCGATTCAACCTCGTTCGATCGTTCCCTTTCACCACCCTTTCGTTCGACGACCTTCCGGCTAGGCCAACAGGGTCGCCGATAGCGGCTCGATCGAATCACCTGTTGACACGCGGTCACCGCCGTTTGTTGTCTTGCGGAGTCGCGGCCGACGTCAATGGTCGACTGTTGCGACAGAGGTTGCAATTACTGCAGCCAGATAACGTTATCGACCGGCTTTTGGCTTCGATGGGCGGCTAACGAGCCGAGCTCGTGTGTCTTCGAGTAGTTCGCTTCAATGGCGGTAAGTAGTTCCTCGATGTTCGACTCACGTCGTCGCCGTCGGCTTCGGGAGCTTCCGATCTTTAACGGTAACCTTCGTTTTCGAGCACTCTTCGAACGACGTAAATATGTTACCAGCAGCTAACTTCTGCGTCGATTTTCCACTCGTCGAGCGATTAAATCATTAGCGTCGAAAGGGACTCGACGAACTCCGTTGCTTCGACGATATTTACCAACACGATCCACCGAACATACGAACGAGTTCATACGTCCTTGCAAACTGTCACTAATCGAGCGCACTGGAGCGAGACACTCGTGTCTCAGTCTCGCGAACGAAATTTCTTTGGCCCCCCTCCCCCCCCCCAGCCCCCCCCCCCCGGTAGAAAAGTTTGTCACTAATTGTCGCGAGCCAGAAAGCGGTTTAATTAACGCGTACGATGTATACGAACCGTTGTTCGCAATCGACACGACGTGAAACGACCATCACTGATCTAGCATGGTGCGCGCACCGCGAACGACTAAACCGACGCGAGAGTGCATCGTGTTCACCGCCTTGCTTCCCCCACCGCCTTTTCCTCGTTTCTCTTTCTCTCTATCGTTCGGCAACCCTCGTGTGTCTCTTTGTCCCGTCGATGAGCAACCCCTGGACGCCCAGACCGGCGCGGTAATTTTCAACTTTGTACTGTCACTGCTGACGTTTTTCGAATAAGTTACGCTTAACCGCACTAACCTAACGCGTAACTCTTTTTTTACGATTTCGCTTTTAGAATCTTCGATGTAATAGATTCTTAAAAATCGAACTCGTTGAAAACGAAAATCAACGTTGCGCACGTATATGTTCGATCATTTTTTTTAGCAGCGCCTGTTTGTTAACCATGAAATTGAACCTACAAACATGAATTCACCTTTCTTTTCTGTACACGATAAGCGTTTATATTAATCGGAGCAGGACATTGTTAGCAGCAGAAGAGTGCTTTTACTTTTGTACGCTTTTGTTTTTTGAATCATTTTTTAATTATTGATTTTTATTTTTTTTTTAAACTTACATCATGTTAAACCACCTTATTTATTTGTGCAATTATTTTTGTTTCTATTCTTAGTGGTTATTCTATCATTTGTAGACATTCCGAAAATGGCTAAAACCTGTAAGGCAAAATATAAATTTAGACCTTGCAAATAGATTTCTGATGCCTAATTTATTCGAATGACACTTCAATTTCATGTCCACGAATATTTAAATCATTTGCTCAAAGATTCTAATACTACATAGAAAAATTCAACACGATTGTCCAATGCTCCCCTTGGTGGTGACTCGAACATTCGATGCCATTATTATAGCAACGGTGTATGCGTCGAATGTTTTTTAACGTCGACCACGATGGACCCTACACTTTCACGCCGTTGCTCTCATAATTCACCCTTTTCAGCACCCCTTGTTTAATCATATTTGCACGCGTCCCTTGCTATTTCCGTTCGATTAAACGCGAATCGGTTTCTACTTTTCGAGTAACTGATACTGACGCCGGTGAGTGTATCATTTCGACAGACAAATGAATTTTGATTCTATTGTGTTTGAACAAAGTATACGATTTTTCGTGAGTTTAATACGGTTGAGATCCTATTCCGTTTCTTTAACTCGGTGTTCGATCAGCGAATTACACCAAATGAACAGTTCAGAATACGTAATTATTTCTATAAATAGGCGAACTTCATTTATGAACAATAAGTTCTCGTCTTCCCTTGCTTATATGTCGATTTAAAAACATTTGTTAATGGACCTTTTAAACGGATGAATTCCCGAAGTTAACATTTTATATTTGATGTCTTTCCACACTCTTCATAACATCCTCCTTTCATATCAATCAGGCATCGCGGTGCCTTTCGGAATAATATTCATATTTTCAGTGGTTCAAATCAAATCTTTCTACGTCAATCGATCGTGCAATCTTACGGGAAACGGCGGGTGGACTACGCGAACTCGATCAACGCTTGACGTCAAACAGTCTCAAGACCACCGTCTGCGATTGCCGCGCGAAAAATGAAAAATACGGTGACACACTTTCACTCTCGACTCGCGGAGAACCTGCAACACAGCGTCCGCTATTGAAATTCCGTCTAATTGCCCGCGAAACGATACAGAGCGCTGTTTATCGGCCGGATAGCTGAAAACTGGCTGACTCAGACTTCCACCGCCACTTTTCCCAGGAACTCTTCGTTCCGTTCCCTGTTCGTGCGTCGCATGTGGTACATGGATATTTATTTCGAAGCAGCTGTCTGAGAGACGGCCGTGTTAAAGCAGTGATTGTGTAACTTGAAGTTTGATAAAATACTATTACATACAGTAACATAGTGAGTAGTGTATTTTACTTTAATTCGTGAAAGTAAACTGTGGAAATAAAATAGTTTGATTGCTGCAACAAGTTATTAAGTATTATAGTTGGTTGTGTTACAATATCATTTAGATTATTTCAAGAAATATTCGAGATAAATGTTTGTTATACGATGCTAAAATATTTTACTTTTTACCATGTTTGTCGAAACAAAAACATATTCGATGAAATTTCATTTCTGAACAGATTTAAAATTTAACAGTTCACGTAATTCACGATGAACAAATTAAAAATTTGATTATTCGGATAATTATAATTAACAGATTGATAAATTGCTGGTCATATGATCCCCACTAAATAAATAAATTTTACCTGGTCGAATAACCGTTACGAATGCATTTCTATCCGTTGGTTTTATAGTTTAGGTAAAATTCCAATAAAAATGTGCCCATCTCTGGGTTATAGACCCAGCGGGGAGACGCAACGTTTCCAACCATCCCATAGAATCGTTTATATTGGATCGTCTGCCACGGGCACGCCTTTATGATCTCCCGGGACCGTGCACCATAAACTCCAGAAAGCGTCACAGCCTTCCCCGGTAGCGCGTCGAATTGTGGCGACGACATATTAGTAGCTTCTCATTGTGACCAAGAAGAAAAGAACGAAGGGACGAGGAAGAGATGGAATTATCTCACCAAGGATTGCCACAATACGGGCAGGTGAAAAAATACCGTGATTCGGTCTCAGAGATCCATACGAAACTCGTGAGATCGAAATCGGAAATTATACGCAGATCAGAAATATTTGCTCTATTTTCTATCCGCATTCCTCTATCCGTTTTCCTCATTTGCAAAGTTCTACGATGTTTGTTTAATTTTTAATCAGAAAAATAAAAAATATTCGATAATTCTATAGCGATCCTGTTATTGTATATCATTTTTGATAACAACAGCCTTGCTCAAAACGTTACGAGTTTCAAGGTTCGTTTTCTGTAATTGACTTTAACGCGGCTTGTCAATTTAAAGTGGTTGTCATCGGTGAGCACCGCGGCAGTGAGCGTGTTAACGAGCGAGTCTATTATTAAATGTACAAGTTTAATCAAGTTCTGATGTTTCAATCGTTTATTTAACGAACAAATATCGATCCGTCGTCGGTTGTCCGTGCGATCGAGCACGACAGAGATAATTGGACAATGCACCGATCCATATCGAGGTTGCGTTGTATCGACAATGGTGCAGCGCGATGGAAAGCTCTCCAGTGTCGCCTGTGATTCGATATCAGTATTCCCAGCGCATTCTCGAACAAAAGAATCGCTGACGGTGAGGTTTGGCCAACCAGTTGCCGCGCTCCGAGGAACAACGGTAATAATGTCGTTTGAAAAGGAAAAAAATATATTTTTATCTCCCGCGCCGTGGCTTGTGCGAGAAATATACGACTGTCGTGATAGGGGCGACTTTACGAAGTGAGACGTGAAAGGAGGAGAAAAAAAGGAAAAGAGTCAATGCCAAAAATATCCAACGCGAAGCTAGCGCGAGGAACGGTTGCTCCGATTCCCACCACTGCAAAACGAAGGCTTTCGGCCTGAAATAAAATTTCCTCTCGAAGTCTCCCGCTGCAAACTCTCGAATGAAACGCATCGTTAAATAAACTAGCTTTCGTGAAACTGCCACAAATTCAACCTTCAACTGGTGACGTTAACCTTTACTATCAGTAATGGCGATGCGACGAAATTTAGTGAGCTTCTGCTGGATTCCTATTATTTGAACTAATACCAAGGTCCGCTCTAATTATACAGGGTGTCCCAAAAGTCGGGGAGGAGCCGGAAATGGGGGGTAGCTGAGACGATTCTGAACAACAATTTCCTTTGCAAAAATGTCGGATGGAGCTTAGTTAAGGAGATATTAACGGAAAACACTGACCAATCAGAGCGCGCGTAGCCTTCGCTACCGCGGCCGCTCCAGCGGTATACGCGCGCTCTGATTGGTCGGGGTTTTCTCTTAATATCTCCTTAACGAAGCCCCATCCGACATTTTTGCAAAGGAAATTTTTGTTTAGAATCGTCTCAGCTACCCCCTATTTCCGTCTCCTCCCCGACTTTTGGGACACCCTGTATGAACTCTTTGTCCATCGTCGAGATCATATTAATGGGTTTCATTGTATTTAAATTTAATAATGGACTTTAGAATTTTGTTTGTAAGACAAAAATGGTATGGGACTATCCGCGCGATCTTTTTGTCTATTCTTCAATCTTCTAATCTACTAATCATAATGAATTCACTGCGTGCTACGATGTGTTACGTTCAGTTACAGTGCTTTATAAATAAATCGAATGTCTTACTGGACAGTACTAGACTTCCAATCTGGTTTCCGTTACCAATATAGCATCGAGACAACGCGATACATATTAATGATACAATACTATATGCTATTGACATTGACACGCGCCGTCTTACATTTGATATATCGCTTGACTTCTTCAAAGTCTTCGACACGGTTGACGATGATCAACTGGTTTGTGATCTATTATACAAGCTGATGGCTTGTCGTTTCTCGCTGCCTCGTGATTATATACCTACCTAATAAGGCATTTGATAATTAGTAAATCACACTCAACATATCATGTCCGACGTCAATGTTGTACATTTTCATCCATTCGCATAATCACGTGCGGTGTACCACAGAAGTCTATATTAGGATCACTTTTATTCGATATATGGATCATTCTACAGAAATAGAAATTGTTTTGCGGTTCTCATTTTTCAAAATTTTAAAATTGTATTACATTTTCATCGCGGATAAAAATAGAAACCGTAACTGCGTAAGCAAATGACAAAGAACTGTCAATTCGATTCAGTTATGTTAAAAACATTACTTTTTATACATGAAATTCTTAAACCTGTGTTCTATCAGAAATGAAAAATGTACACTACAACTCGTGATCACAAAATGGATTTAGAGCTATAATCTTCCCTCCATATGTATTTTACTTCAGTCATATTTGTCGTTCGCATTTGTTTACGTTTTATTTTATTCGATTATTCGTACAACTGTACATGCGTGTAACCATATCAACGTTGCCTTTATATCCTGTCGTTAATTCGTATTGCCTTATAGGATTTATCTGTAGACAGTAATTGTCTTCGGTTTCTCTTTCAATTAATTTACATACCATTTACTTTACCCATCATCATCGAACACCTTGAACTTCACCTCGACCTTAACATGTAGCTTCAAACACGTTTTCCAGGTGTGCTATGACGCCTATACGTGACTTGCGACGGGTCGTATTCTCTGCTGAAAATATCTGCAGCCTTTAATTAGAAATACTTTCTCTCTTCAACTCTCGTTATATCCTTAAACGATTATTTTTGACATTATTATATATATGGTTCCTGTGTTTAATGTTTCCAAAATTCTTGTCCTCCCTTCCCTTGCTAAAAAATCTCGAGTACACTAAACTCTACGATAGTATATAGTACCACTAATCAAACAGAAATCTAATTAAATCCGTCGCTAATTGCCAAGCAGAAGATGCGATGAAAAATAAAACCGTATAAGAAAAATATCTATTAATCTATTTCTCTATCTACAGTAATGTCCATCAAGTTGAGACGAAGTTATCCACGGAACTTCTTGGAACCATGCGCCTCGAACGAGCTTCGGGGTTATCTCTAACTTGCGGAGGGCAGTGTCTCAGGTTCCAAAAGAGTTAGAAGAGTCAAAGAGCAAAAGTTTCCTATTCAATTGAGAAGTTGTGACTACCCATATTTTTACTTTTGCTGCCCAAGAAATATAGCACGGGTTGTTAGGGTGCGATACGGTCCTCGTTAGTAATCTGTACTTTATTTATTATACAGGGTGTTTTGTTTAAGTGAGTACAAAAGGATATCTCGTCGGTGGTTTTTCGTTAACAAGTCAAAAACGAAGCTTCGTCCGACATCTTTGCGAAGGAAATTGTTGTTCATTACTGCCTCACCTACCCCTATTTCCGGCTCTTACAGGAGTTCTGGGACACCTTGTAAATCCATCGCATTTGTATTGCGATTATTATCTTTGTATTAATTTTATGGCGGTCGGAGTTAACCGTTACTTTTCCAGAAAGATTGAAATAAAGTCTCATTCTGAAATACTTCTATGTTAAATTTAAAAATGTTTTAGTTTCTGAGTGCTTTTAATTACGTAAATCCATTAATTATCTTAGTGTTTTATTTATTTTCATGTTCCTTCTTTTATGCAAAATATCAACAAAAAAAAATTGGCCAGTGATCGTCCACTTTCTCCTACTTTAGTCACGGCAATTGAAAAATGCCCAATTTTTTCAGTATTTTGTGAAATTTCTCATTTCAAAGTGTCCATATCAATTTAGTACATCATGAGATGCTGGCAATGATAAGCATGGTAAATATCACGCCACTTCATTACAAGAAATTGTTTACTACTCCATTTTCGCCGATATGGTTATTAACACCGACCACCTAATTGACTAAGAAAAAATTAGGACGTCCATCTTCGGAGATGCAATTGCAAACACCAAAGTAAATAAAGAAAAAACTTTGTGCAACGTAAGAGGCTAGTTTTGAAAGACAGGTTTGCATCAGCCGTTTTCTCTTTATAGATCAAAGGACCTACTTCGACCGACGCAAATATACGGAATGTGAAGGCAAAATCCAAGTTTCCTGTGTTATATGCAAAGTGTAGTTACACTTATTCAGGAAACAATTGCATTTTTCTGTTCCACAAGTTGCAGCAACAGAAGTTTCTGTCATTTCTATGAAAATTGTTAGAACGGATGACATCCATTTGCGGGTATGTCATTAGGATTATCCCCACCTTGCACAGTCACGTTACGTCTCGACGTCTTTTGTTATAGGGCATTGTTTCTCAACGTGACAAATATATTATTTCAATGCTATTCCTTAAATACTAACTAACGAAGAAATCGCTTGAAAATTCGTGAATAAGCTGGCTTAAGATCACATCTCTCCAAATTAGAACCGAATATTATTAAACTCTGCGAGCATCGCAAACCTCAAGTTTTTTCACTGGAACTTAAAATTTCATAAAGCTCATTATTTGTATGTTAGATTAAGGTTATAAACGAGTGTTACATGGCATGAATAGCATCGATAACGTATCAGTCAGATGATTAACAAGTAAATGGCGGGAGGAGCAAGTGGAAAGTCCTGGCGACTGGTTGCGCTACGGGAAACAAGTACTGAATTTCCACTGTTGCACTCCCGCCAGTCGTCGCGCGGATGCAATTATTGTCGTTGCATAGCAAGCGGGCACGCGCTCGGAACGAACGCGATTTCCATGAAAATCGTGTGGGCGCTCGGCTACGGGAGAAGCTTTACGTTTTCACGGAAAAGGTCGGGGAGAGGAACGGGGGGTCCCCGTGATCCTTATCATCAGCGCATGGATCGCTGAACGTGCGGGTCGATAAGGTCCGACTCCAACGCATGGTTCTACACCGCGGTTAAAGTGTCCGGCAACTTTTACTTTCACCTTTGAGGAAACGTATGCCGCTCGTTACGGCAGGTTAACTTTATGGATCAATTATAATGCGCCGATTAATAATTTCGAAACCCGGCCAAACGCCAGTTCCCGCTTCCGCTGATATTGTGACGTATACGGCGATTTCAGAATCGTGCGTGTTGCATCAACGATTTCTCGAACGACGTGATTTCAGATCGTTTAGTAAAATCGGTTCAAACGTTCTTGACTCATATGGACCGTTCGCGTAGAAAGAATGAAATTGCTTCGTTGTACGTATTGGTTCTGTACAGTCTAATTTTAGAAGTATAGCAGAACATAATATAGAATAATATACAGGGTGTCCCAAAAGTCGGGGAGGAGCCGGAAATGGGGGGTAGCTGAGACGATTCTGAACAACAATTTCCTTTGCAAAAATGTCGGATGAGGCTTCGTTAAGGAGATATTAAGCGAAAACCCCGACCAATCAGAGCGCGCGTAGACCGTTGGAGCGGCCGCGGTAGCGATGGCTACGCGCTAGGTAGCCGCTCTCGTACGCGACAAGTGACTCGACGTGCATCGAAGGATATTGACGCGGCCGCTCAGCGCGTAGCCTTCGCTACCGCGGCCGCTCCAACGGCATCCTCGCGCTCTGATTGGTCAATGTTTTCCGTTAATATCTCCTTAACGAAGCCCCATCCGACATTTTTGCAAAGGAAATTGTTGTTCAGAATCGTCTCAGCTACCCCCCATTCCCGGCTCCTCCCCGACTTTTGGGACACCCTGTAGAACATGACAGTTTCAGACTGTCGTCACGATATTCGTAACGATCGTTGGCGATTCGAGATTTGTACGATCGTTGCAATTTCCTCGTTATCCACAACCTGTCGGCTCACCAGCTGACACGAGCTCATGGAAAAGTCGTAACAGCGACCTAACGAGCGCTCAGACGACGCGTAAGCAACGGCTGGCTAAAATTGGACCCCTCGTCGGAGCACAGCTTGCTGATAGAACGTTTATGAATTCCAGTTCCTACTGCAGAAAATTCACGAGACGCATCGATTGACCTGTCAGACCTATGCGACATGGAATAGCTTATCTGCACGAAGCTCAGACGTTCAGGACTGTGATGTCGGCGTCGTGGAGAAAGCGGGTTGAGAAAGAGGTAGATAAGCAGTCATTTACATTCGAAACAATGCCTTCGTGGATTTCACCTAAAATAATACCGTTGCCTCCGATGTCCACGATAACGCGTCTAATGCTACGCCAATTGTCGGAATGAAGAAATAATCGTTGAAATTTAGTTTTAGAATTTGAAATTGTAACGAGGAATTCTTTCCTTGTTTCAACTACCCCGCGCAGTTGGATGTCTGCGTATCGCACTCCCAGGGGAACTGTCTCGTTTGTTGGTAATTATTTGTTAACCCTTCGAGTGTCGTCATCAATAATTATGTCTAAGCGGTGAATAGCGGACCAAGTTGATGTCATTTAGTAAAGTTTGAACAAAAATTATAAACACAATAATAAGAATGATAAAATGGTAAAGTTTGTTCGTTTGTTATCTCCGAAACTACTGATCCGATTTTAAAAATTACTTCGGTACGTTCGATATTCCCAATAATTTAGGTCTTTATTAAAAAGACTTGTCATCCATATACGAGTGACACGACGGTAAACGTTTAATCCGAAATTGATCTTTCTTTCTCTGTAAAATGCTTCAGGCCTTGTCGCACAAGCGATCATTTTAACGGGCATTCCCAGACTTTCTGACCAGCCAGATAGGATTGACGAGCATCAGGAATCTCATCACTTATCGGAAGGACTTTGGAACATCCTGCGACTGGACATCAGTGGAGGGACGGAAAAGTTTTCACGATAAGCTGACTTGAGAAAGGCTGCTTCTTCCTGCTAATGTATTTTTACTCGCGTTGAGTCATCCTCTTGCATCGCGAAAGCCTCGACTGGGAGGTGGTCGTCAAAACATGGATCTTGAATTGGATCTTCGATTCGATAGCCACTTCCTAGGCCGAGATTAGTTTTTGGTAAAGAGATCGACATCCAGACATTGCTGGGAATCTATTCGATTATCTATTTCGAACGTTCTATTAAGTATTATGTTAGGTTTTTTTTTATAAGGTAGACCTTTGTCTTTGCTTTAAACACCCACGCAATCATTGTAATCAATTCGAAGCTTGATGATAATAATAATTTATCGAATAGTTGTAAAATTAGCAGTTTTCATGATTTTGGAAAATCTAAGACAGATTAATCCAAAATAAATTCCATAAACAACATTATAAAGGGTTTTCTAAAAAGAACTTTAGAATTTTGTTTTTAATATAACGAAAATGATGTGGAATATATCCTATTTTTTTAATTTGAAGAAATATGATGTCATTTAAGAGTCCACCACGACTACATTGGCAGAAGTATTATTGTTGTTAAGAACTTCTTTTGTGAAGCTCTTTACGTATAAAAAGTAGAACTAAACAGTGCTTGTTACTCTAAAAGGTACCCGATTTGGTACGAAATGATTCAATTACTGCGACCATAATCGTGTGGTATGCTCTTTCCACGACGATTACACGTTTGTTGCTTGTTGATGCTTTCACTGCAGGCATGTAATGCCGCGATAGATAATCGCACAGATTGCGGAAAGAGGATCGGAACACCGAGTGGTACCTACTTTAACAATTTGTACGTTAACAATCGAGCAAATTTTAAATGTCCCAATTGTACCTAATTTCTGCACGTCGCGAAGGATGAAATTGTGCAAACTAGAGAAATTGACGTCTGCCTATCTGGAACGGTATGCACCAATTCGCTTCTAATTGTAATGTCATCGTGCTTAGCTTTCTTATACTCGTACAAGATATCTTCTAAATTTCTTTATAATAAACCCTCATTTACTGGTAAAGAAATGTTTACATTACATGAATTCTAATACTTTAATTATGACAAAATTATTTACGCCATGTACATTTTTACTAACTTTAAATCAAATCTCCGGAGTGAGAAAATGTAACGAATAAAGTGAACGCGTGAAAAATGATAAAATTAAAATACCGTTGGTTTCATGCAAACATACTAAACGAATAGTGAAAATCTCCAACAAGTCGGTTATATTATTTACTTGAAATAAATTCCCAAAGAATACTCACTTTTCGAAGCAAAATAACTACCCTCTTGATTCTCATTCGCTCGTTCATTAATAATAGTTTACATTCACTGTATTCACTTCCATAATTCTGTAATAAATTCTGTAATAGATTCAGCTATAGACGCCAAATTGCAGTGAACGTATGATTTGTTAGTCGTCACAGAGGCGGCCGCGACAGTTGTCGTCAAACGAAGTCGCTGATACAAACTCAATAGCGCCGCTGAACTCCGACACCGGCGAAACGTGACTAACGAAGCATTAATCAGAGGGCCACAAATCTTCGTTTAGTTTATGCGGAAAAGATTTAATAGAGGCAAGGTGGTGGCGCAATTTATCTCCACCGGATGATGAACCCACGCGCCACTTTGCCCCTTCTGCGCCTTGTCGCGGATAAATTGAGCCGCGCTGACACTCGAAAGAGACCGAACCGATGAATCATTGCATTGACTAATTGGTTTCCAATCGACGCAGGAATGCGGAGTCAATGTATTTGCGCGGAGGTCCTGCATCATTAAAGGTTACGCAACGCATGTAGCCCTTATGTCATTTTTTAACTCCATAATTCGGCAAGTTAAAGATTTCAACGTAGTATAGAATATTTATGTTTCGAACAAGGTTAATATTAGATACTCGAGTTAGTATCGAGTTCGGTGCACTTAGAAATTTAAGAAGGCTTGTATGTGTTAGATTTATACAGGGTGTCCCAAAAGTCGGGGAGGAGTCGGAAATGGGGGGTAGCTGAGACAATTCTGAACAACAATTTCCTTTGCAAAAATGTCGGATGGGGCTTCGTTAAGAAGATATTAAGAGAAAACCCTGACCAATCAGAGCGCGCGTATACCGCTGGAGCGGCCGCGGTAGCGATGGCTACGCGCTGAGCGGCCGCGTCAATATAGAATAGACTTCTGGGACACCCCGTATATACACTGAGCAACAAAATTAGCGCGACAACAATTTTGATTAAAATTTCACTCGACTTGAAATAATCATAACCCCGCGTAAAATGACCGTATGAGAAATATTTTTGTTGTATTTCAAACTTGAGGTGTCTATTTCGAACAGAATTTGTCATATTTCGATTTCCTCCTTCTCCCTTCCCGTCGTCTCCTTTAAAATGATGTTTTTTTTTTTTTTTTTCTAAGTTTGCGTATTTTGACACGCCTCGCAGGGTGCAATGAATTTTTCTCGCAAACTTTACAAAAATTGCCGTAGAGTATAAACTTTTCTGCACAAATTAAAAAAAAGAATTGAAGTGTACGATTTTTTTTGGCGGACTTATGAATTACTATTACATGAATTACTAGGGCGCAGGAAGGATATGCAGAATATTAAGTATTTTGATATCTGATACTAATAAGTTTTTTAAATAAATAAAATACCAAAAATTGCAGCGCCATCTCTCCGCGAACTATCCAAGTTTGTCGTGAAATAGTTTCCTCCTCGCGTCGCTAGATGTCGCCACAGACGTGAAATTATTCAAAACATAAATTGTCTACTTTTCTCTGAATCTAAATGTAATTTTACATTCTAACTATCATAATTCAACAAGTAATTTTCGACTAGTACACTAAGAATCGTCTAATGCCTAGTTTTTAAAATTAAAGAAATATATATATATATATCGAAACATGTGGCGCTATCTAGCGGCGCGAAGTGGAAACTATTTCACGGACAAACTTGGGCGGTTTGCCGAGAGATGGCGGCGCTACATTTTGTCGGTATTATTATTTATTTATAAAACATAATATCAGCCAATTATTAGTGTACAAATCAACCATTAGAAGCTGAATTATGATAATTACGATGTAAAATTATATGAATATGTGGAAAAAGTAAAAAATGTGAATGTATATGAAGAATTAGTTTGGTCGCCGCCGCTAGGCGATGATATCACTTTGTGCTTGTGGTTGTGTGTTTTATAGTGTTACAGCGCTACTTTCAACTTGCTCGTAGTATTGAGCTTATCTGATTCCTTTTCTTTTCTTTTTTACATTTTTTACTTCATCTTACGTCAAAGGCTTTCGATTCTTTATATTTATCAGCCATACCTTGAATAAGAAACTATGATATTTAATAATTATGGTTCTGCTCGATTATTCGAGCCGAGCAAAGCTTTAGAATTCGTGCAAAATATCCGATATATCGCCAAAGAAGTATTTCTTTTTAAAGGCGCAGACTAATCAATAAAGAAATCAATAAAAACAGATGTCATTTTTGATAAATAGCACAAAATTTACTAGCGCAAAAATATTTAGGAACCGAAACCAACGAATATCGAAAAGTTGATCGTCAATGAAATGATTCAAACGTTCAATTTCAAACAATTCGTATAATGCTCGCGGAGAATTTTCATTGTTCGCCGAAATGACATTCCTTTCTAATTTTTCACTTCTGTATCGAACGCTCGTGTGTATAAATTACAACGTTCATGAATTTCTCTGCAACGGAACAGTGCTTTCGTTGATTAATGTAGGCATTCCTACGAAATTCTCTCGTTGGCCTCCATCTAATTTCCGAATAGCTCGTGCCAGACATTGTTTCAACGGAAAGGAAATCGATTCTCGAGAGCTCCAAAGTTCCCATTCATCTTAGGTAGTAATTAAACGCGGAAATTAACCGCACGCCGTAGCGCGTAAAAATAGCACGCCGAAAAAACGCGTCTCCCTTTAAATTTATTATCACTTAAATCAATCCACGTCAGTGTTTGGCTCGACGCTTACAAGTGGGTGTTATATTTTTCGCGAAAATCGATTCTTTCCCTGTTGTAGTTTATCACTTATAATATAAATATTGACTAGGGAGAATTTTTAATTCGTTTTCGCGTTCGACAACAGTTTTACAAACCAAAAATTTCTGTTTCCAAGAGTTAAAATAATGGTTTCGGAGTATCCAATTCCACACAGTGAAATATTGTTCTTTTCATTTTAAGATTTAATGGTCAGACTAGTGTACACATTGTATAAATTATAAAAAAAAGTGTGTGAATATAATTTCTACATGAATGGTTTACTTTGGACTTTAAATTCCAAGAAATGTATCAATAATTCCACATAAAACGATACTCCAAACCCGGAAATGATTGAGAAATGGTATTTGAACCTCGAGAGCTGCTTCAACGACCACGTTTACTCTTCGCATACAATATCAAGAAAGTGAAAAGAAGAAGAGATGTTTGCATCGATTTTTGCCAAGTTCTAGACCAAACTAACCCCGTAACGATCCGCGAGGATTCGAATGGAAAGAATGTCGTTCCACGTGAAACTTCGCCTATGCAATTTTAGCGAATCGCGATGGTTTGTTCCAGCTCGAGAGAGTCGGAACGAATAACAGGAAAACAGCCATGCCCACGCAACTTCGTTGCATAATGCTATTTAATGGTCAAGAATGCCGTGACGACGATACTTCCGGGCGTTCTGTCTCGTCCAACCGGAAACCGCAGAGTGCAGCAGCCGCGAAACGAAAATTACAGGCGTACCTTTTATAAGCATGACTGACTGATAGTGGGGGTGGCGCAATGCGGCTACCCTGACTTGCATCCCTAAGAGCGGACAAATAGCTTGCTGGAGATCTCACCAAGTGAGATCCTTCGTTCTCCGGAATCTCCCGTCTACTTTTCGAAGAGGCTGTTCTAAAACTGAATAGATCCTGTGAATTAAGGGTGAATCCACTGATGCCTTATGGGTTCCAGGTGTGTTTAAGGAGTTGGCGAATGTAAGAGGAACTTCAAGGAACGAATTCAAAAATGCATTCATGTTCGAAACTATATATTCGTACGTTTGGAAACGAATAAGATGTTGAGACATAAAGGGTTTTCCCAAGGGGGGTTACAGAATTCTGTTTTTTAATCTTTTGCATTATGCAAAATTAACTATTACACTAGTTTAACACAAGTGTTAAATAACAATACTATTTTATAATCGAACTTGTGCAGATCGATATTTTTTAACATAACTAGTTATTTCATGGAATATAGGATATATACGCTTTGTCGGTAACAGATACATTCAAAATCAACTCTTTTCGTCTATCTTAATGAACGTTTGTGCCATACCTTAGAGGTCTCGAACGCTCGCATTATTAATTAAGGAGCAAATGAATTTCACCTACCTCCTCCACTAAATATCATTGCACTGGTGCCTCATAGGCGAGTAGAATGCATTTCGCGCAGGGTGCACTTAAGTTCCTCAAGCAGAATAACGTTTGTAACCTCCTTCGCCAGGATACCACTAAACAAGCCATCTACTTTTCATCAAAAACAAGCCAGGAGACTCGTTGTTGTATTAATTAACCATCTCTTCATTTTCCGATTCATCGAGGGTGGATACTTGAAGTCTGATTCAACTCTAGTCTTGAGCGTTGTTCAGGACGTTTCCTCTTGGATATTCCTTGCTGGGGGAACTAATTTAACAAAAGCGAGGCACATAACTCATACAACCTCATTGACAGGATTTATAATATTAAAAAAACCGAACAATAATTTAATTCCACTTCAGGTGGTCGGCAAAAACAGGAGATTCTAGACATACTGTTATGTCGGATGAAGAAACAATTGTATCGAAGTGTAGAGTTTCCTGATTTAATTAAAAAGCGAGCCAAACGTTCCAGGCAACCCATTAAATCGATACAATTGCGGTTATTGGTCGACCGAAATTCTTTTTGGCAAAGATCGGTAGCATTTCAATGCCGATTAACTACTTGGGCACTAGCGATAGGTATCGCATTCAGTCATTTTTATTTGAAGGAACCATAACAGGAAATAGGTACTATAATATTCTCGAAAATTCGTAACTAGAACTTCTTTGGGAGTATAGATGTGGCTGCATAACAGCGACTGTGGTATCATCGCGATGGCGCACCGGCTCATAATGATCGTCAAGTAGGAAAAGTTTCTTGACACATTTTCCCTGTCGTTGAGTTGGTCGTGAGGACTTTGCGAAGTGGCTATTCGGATCTCTTGATTGAACACGGCGATATTCTTTTTCAGAGAAATATGTTAAAAACAATGTTTGTAATTGCCAGCGAACGAATCACGTAATAAAATATTCTAGATGTGTTTAAATGCTGTTTAAAGTATCTTCGAGGAACGTATCCAAAAATACATTGACCTCTAGGGCTGTATACTCGAATATTTCGTAGTCAACAAGATGTTCAGGTGTACAATTAACTTGACCCTCTAAAAAATAGGTCAATTTTAGCGAATAATTAACACGTTGGTCTTCACGTCACCTAGAAATGGGTAACAAGACTTTTCATAAAGGAAGCGAACAAATTAATTCGAAAAGTGAGACAATAATGAAAATAAATTTGGTTAGAATCTGTGAATTTGGAGAGGTTAAACAATTAAACACTATGATAAATGTGAAATTATCAAATCGTCAAATTTTCACTCATTTCTTTCGCGTTTCACATCTCTACTCATAGAGGTTCCTACGACTTCTCTGCTCTATCTAAAGTATATACATACAGGGTGTTCGGTAACTGGTGGTACAAGCGAAAAGGGGGTAATTCTACATGAACAAATCGGTCGAAAATATAAAATTAAAATTCTTGATATCAGGCTTTGTTTTCGAGAAAATCGACTTTGAATTTTCACCGGGTACCTTTTCGTTCCACGCTACAGATTCGGGTGGTTGATGATCGAATAAGTCTTCAGTCGGCGAATTTCATCCATCCTCTTCAGGTTTACCGGGTGGTTGGTTCCCTGAAAAGTCGGTGCATGCTTTCGTTCACGCACCGCCCGTTTGAAACGCGGCCTCGCAAGAATCTCGTTTCACGGACGGCACTAAAGAAACTTTTAAACGGGGCGTGCTCTTTGGATAGGGAAGATGAAACGGTAAAGAGTATCCTTCAAGCTGGCTCCCCGCGGATGAAGGCGCAGCGATGAAAAAAAAAGAAAAAGGAATCTGTCTCAGTAGCTCAGTCTTTCGGGGCTACCTCGGTATACATGTATGTACGTATGTATGTATGTACGTCGCCGTTGCCGAGAAAATCCTCGTTCAGAAACGAGCCGCCTGCCTCTTCGGGACTCGGTATCCACTCAACGTGCCTCTTCTTCGTGCTCTAGAATCACCCGACACGGCACTCCCACGCTGCGCACCTATAGCGCGCCTTCCATTCCATATGCACGTACACCTGTGCAAGCTTCTCGGCAACTTCCATTGATTTATCGCGACCAACTCTTCCTGGAGGAACAACCTCAAGTAACTGATGACGATGACTGCGACATCGACAGCCTTCGAAACTGTGCAACGTGTTCGACGGAATTGTTTACGCTAGAGGTTCATCGAACTTCACCTGACAAGAAGAGGTCCCTGAGCGTGGCACTCACTTTTTAACTAGCTTTTTTGCACAGTAATATGTAACAATGAACTAAAATTAATAGTATATAACTTTGCGAGCAAACGATTCACAGCTTAAAAGGTATACGATATCGAAACAATTACTATTGATTGTTAGAAGAGCTATAGTTACTGATGTCAGAAGCGAATGTGGGCGTGTAGACGATATTTTTGATTCTTTCAGTTTATGTTAAGTATACACGTGTTAAATATGATTTATTTGTATGTAACTTGAAAATAATTTATTCGATTGCTATATTGAATATACAAACTGCACGAGCTTGTATGGTAGTTTACATAAAAATAGTCGAGGCGTAATTATAGTGTTAGCCATCATGTTTTTTCGATCATCATTGAGTGATCGTTGTTTCACTGCTGCATCATTTCCTTTGTTCTTACATATTTTGTAATGTTTATCGTGGACCAAGAGCTGTTCAGCAGGAAATGATCAACGATATTACTAGTTACTCTTAATGATAAAAAAAAAGGTCTATTTCTGTCGGAGAGTTTCTAAATTTATAGATGTCAAGGATATAACGCGCGTCGAAGTTTCTTGGTTTGGCTTTTGGAAAATTTATGACGTTGCACTGTCGCGTTGACTCCCACCGTGAAATACGATATCGCAAACAGCTCGGACCACTAAATTAGGAGAAAAGCCTTTCTCAGAAAAGAACAAGAAACTGGAGATAGCACGGACTGACATAAGGCCAACTGTTTTTATTACCTTTAAAATAGTTTGGTCTAGAGGAAGATGGCGTTGTAAAATGTATAACTACTGCTAATAATAAATAGCGATTGTTCTTGTCGATGAATAAATCTAAAAATGTTAGATTTTCAAATAACTATACCTTATCTCTTACAAGAAGTTGATGTCGTAACAGTAATAGAGCAAAATAGATCGTATACAATTCAGTAATCTAATATACGACGTAAAATATTTGTACTACTTACTAATAAAACGAAAGAAACTTTTGGTATAACCTAATACAAGATACAAAAACGTAACTTCAAGGATTGGTGATGATTATTAGCGTGTACATATTTTTGTATACATAAAAATACATGCAACTTTTGTTAATATATTATTTTAATATTCCCCATATATCGTACTGCAATTCCCTGAAAAAGAAATGTCTGCATTTTGGTCGAGGGCGGATTTCTTTCGCTCGAGCCATCGATGAAAAATGGTTACGAATTATGGGTGAACTACTCTACTCGCACCGAAAGTTAGAAAATTTGAAAATTTACCAAATTTTAGAGATCCCTAACTTTCCTTGTTAACAGATGAACGACAGACTGTTAGATATTATAATTACGTTCCCGAAGGTACATAGAAACAAAGTTAAACTTCGGCGCGAGAGAACGAACCGAGATTGGCAATAGTGGTGAATCGAAGGCGGGTGATTGGATAATGAAAAGATGCGAGGGAGAATCATTGGGAGCAAGGAGAGCAGGATAATTGGGGGATGAATGTAGAAGTTGATTGGCGCGACCTTTTCTCGTGGAACGAACTTTAAACGAACTTCATCCCTTGAATTTACTACTGAGTACAAATGTAAAAGTATGATCCACCTAGATCTCGTTGCTTGTGAGGATTAAACATGTCCCAGACAGTAGCCACTCTTTATCCCCAGTAACGTTCTGCTTAGCGAAAAGAGATACCGGCGAAGTCATTTACCACGTTAAAACAGGGATCCCAACTATGGTCAAAATCAGATTAAACTCGCAATGATCTAAGAGGAATACGTTTACTATCACGGAAAAGTATTGTTTTAAATCGTGGGTCTAATAATGTATTTGTCACATAAAAATATAATAGTTCAATATTATTTACAGTTTAATAAATATCTACGTAATACATCAGTTCTTGTAGCTAAATATGTTCTCCGTAGAAGTCTTACGGATAAGTAACGTTATCCGTAGAAGTATGCAAGAGGGTAGTTACTTTAATTTTTAATTATTATTATTTTCAATAACCTTAAGTATTCTGAAAATTTAAAATTTTGGTAATTATACAGATTAGAAGTCGCTTCACCGGTTTGAATGACTTTAAAATAAATTGTCAAGGTTACTGTTCCGGGTTTCACTCTACAATTAGTTATAGAAGTACGTGTAATAGTATTTTTGTTATTATATAGAATATGTCAGGAATCAGTCTATCGAAACTATTAAAGATCAGACGATTTGACATTTGTCGTAGTATTTAATTTGTTAACCAAATTCACGAATCGTATCCGGATTTATGTTCGTTATCGTCTCACCTTTGCATGTAATTTTTGTTAGTTCCTTAACGAAAACTTCTGTTGCCTATTTCTTGGTGACGTGGTAGTGAACGATGCAGAGGGCCAAAAATCTCAATTAAACGCCTACTTCTAACTCTTTTAGAAGTTCACGACATTTTGAAAAGTTTAAAGTGATTAACCTTTTAAAAGCTTTCCAAGTTTTTCTTCTGGGAAACAGATTGAATAGCAAGTATCCAGATGACCAAAGGTATTCCAACAGCACAGCGTGGACTAATATGTCAGCCTAGTTCCTCGATGCGCGAATCGTGAGTAGTAGTGGGCATTCACTTGGTACGGGCGTGAAAAGTCTCATTCCACTTTGGTTCCTGCTCGTCTGATGCTACACAGCTTCGGTTCCACGTTTCCTCCCTGGCGGGGTCGTGCTCTTCTTTGCTCCCGTCTCGGTGAACTAACCCCCACCCCTAGATAGCGGTGTATCGAACGGGTGTATGACGTCACTGAACTTTCTGTGACGTCGTGCCAGTGGCGCTCATGCTCGAAAAGCTCCGTGGAACATTTCT
Source organism: Hylaeus anthracinus (assembly GCF_026225885.1). Lineage (NCBI taxonomy): Eukaryota > Metazoa > Arthropoda > Insecta > Hymenoptera > Colletidae > Hylaeus > Hylaeus anthracinus. Next base: position 1,837,501 of record NW_026534330.1, on the reverse strand, counting down.
CGAAGCGTGTCATCGACCAACCTCGAGGCGTTCTTCATCAGCTCCTCTTAATCTGGATCGTGTCGAGCTCAAGACGGAATTATCGCTCGACGATTAACTCCTTCGCTATGAAGTTACAAAAGAAATGTCGATATGAAGCTTGAATGCTGTGACGAACTTGTCAATCAAACGAAACAAGAGCCGGTCGTGGATGGTACGAAAGTGTATTTTGCCTAATCTCTGCGTGACATCTCATAAGAGATGTTAAATTGTTACAGTCGAATCATTTGAAAGTTTCGCAGATATAAAGTATAGCGATCCTAATAATATTATTATTTTTCATTGGCGCTGAAGAAGGTTTCATTTGGCTCTTTCAATCAAACAACTTTTGCGAAAACATTTTTTTCATAGCTTTATCTCCTCACGAGGCATTGAACTATACCGTTTTAGACGAAACACTCGGTACAAAAAGTATCCAGATTAATGCTAGAAACTCGTGGTGCTCGAATGTTACTTCGCAGAGTATAGTGTGTGAATTTTACATCTCCGTGTCGCTTTAGCTTCCTCGTCTGTCGTGAAACTCCTAAGCCTCGTCTAATTTACCAAGACTGCATCCTGTCCAGTTGGTACACACTCCTATCGTTACGATTCATTCAGAAAACTACTTACATCCAGAACAGAATTTCTACCCCATAAATCTCCGCGTCTCCGAGCAAGCCAACGTAAGTTACTAAGAAATACAAGTTGTTAAACTCATCGTCTTGCGTTTTACTACGTGTAATACCATCCATTATGCTCGAGTTGGTGTACCGTGTAGAACGGATTTCCGTAGTAAAAGCTGCGCAGAGAATTCGCGGAGCTGTTTAAACGAAACTGTTCCCATTTCGGGATAGCGGTAACTGGGTCTACGAGTCTCGAACATTTTACAATAGCACGCTGTCAATTTCCCGGAGTGCTGCAACGACATCTGCTAGGATCGCGGTTGCCATTTGCCTTTCAATTCGCTGGATTTACACGGGCATAGCCTACTAATTAGGGCTATGACGTTAACGCGTTGACGAGATTGCATTACGGGCGGGCATGTGATGCAGGTATGAAATTCTCGAAATTAACGAAGGTAGGATCGTGTTTCATGGCATTTGTCGTCGTTGCTCTTTTTTGCAAGTTGCATCGCACGCGAAACTTGCGTGGGCCGTCTGTGTGCACGTGTCCGACGCGAATGAAGTTCCAACGTTACACGGAGGATGGAAAAGGTGGAAAAGCAGTGCCACCAACCCTCTGGGACCATTGATCTGACATTCGCCGCGATGACGTCACGCTCACCCAATAGAAGCGGGTCAAACGTCACGAAAAATGGCTCAGCTTGGAGCTGCTGGCTGCGATTCAAGGATGTATTGTATTTCACTCTCGTAAATCGATCGTTTAGCGTTGGCGGATCAGGAGACTAGCATCATTTTCGGAATGAAAATAGCACGGACATCGATGGTTCGAACTGGCAAAAGAAACATACTCGAAAGGGAATCGCGAATCGGCGAACGCCAATTTTAACGAAACTTCTCACAAACATTCACTGGCCCGATCTAAGAACTGTAACATACTTCGATATTGCTTCTTCTCGAAAACGTAAATTTCCGGAATTTTATTTACACCGCAAACTATTCCTTTTGGTGAGCCTTCAGCAGATCTCTCATATCTCCAACAATTTTTAATATTTTTAGATGAAAATGTTTGTTTCATATCTTTACGCATATATTTTTCTAACAGAGACACACTGATTAGAAAATATATGAACCAAGCGTAGAAAAAAATTCGTGAACAAGTGCCCTCTCTCGACATTGCAAGTACCTCTCATCCTTTAAGCGAAAAGTAGCAGGAAGAAACTATGCCATACTTCTCAAGGGGACAAACAATATTTCAAAATTGTATAAAAATCAACGTCTAACAATTCACCTTTTCTCTTGTAGATTTTGCTCGGGAGAATCGCGGCATCGGGTTGCAAAATATTCCTGGTAGAGGAACGCCGGAGACCGTGGAAAAGGAGTAGTGTACTTTTGAGAGGTCCTTGCGCTAGAGAGGATTAAGTTGCCTATTTGTGGCACCCTCGCGCGAGGGTGCAGTAACACGTTGAATTTTCAGAGATATTATTACGTAACGGCACTCTTTCGGTACCCAGCCTAGGCGCACAAGAACCTCTGTACTTTTGTTCGGAGGCCTCGTTATTTCGAGGGTACGTCAGAAACTCGTACTCGTTACAGGCGTGCACTGAATTGCTGCGACACACAAACCACACGGATCCTCGGAGCTTCGTTCATAATGCGCCATTATCAGCAGCTTCTTCTTTATTTGTTGCTTTATCGGACTCGAACGAATACTATTGGGCGCGTTCGAACCTCTGTCGAAACTTTCACGACTGTGAAGTTGCATTACTCGATATCAGATCTAGCAACTCTTCATCCGTCTAGAAGTTTCTTATCTTTTAACGAGTCTTGGACATTTTACACGAACAAATGAATGTATATATCTGTAAACCTTTCAACGTATTGGGACTGTTGTTAGAACACGTTAAATGTATTCTTGAGAACAAATATTCATGGAAAGCATTACGAATCGACCAAATTATTATTTGTTTATGTTAAATCTTTAAGGATCATCGAAACCTTTAAGGTTCATCAAGGCTTTAACGACCGACCACGACGTTCAAGACCAATGAAGACGTCGAGAGCAATCAATAGTTCAAGTCGCATCACGACTTCAAGACCGATCAAGTCTTTCAAGACCGACCAAGACTTTCGAGAGCAATCAAAACTTCAAGACGTATGAAGACTTCAAGACGTATCAAGATCGACTAAGCGTTTCAAACATTTCGGTGTAGAACAATTTGAAATGTGATCTAAAAAATCTGATCAAGAAATTGTGACATCTACTTAAAGCTATAGCCACATTTATTGTATACTGGCACGAGCTTATTATTACGTGTTCGTGGCCTTTTCCAACTGAGTTCGATCTCAAAACTCGGTTCAAAAACTGAGGAAAACAAAATTCCCTTTGATTTCCGAAGTCTAAGTCTGACTCTGCCGAATAATTATTTGAACTAAATGAAAGCTAAATGGAAATCAGTCCCGTTTCTTCTTGGTGGGCCTGATCCGAGAGAAAGACAATCAACGTCTCCGCCAGTATGCTACTCCCTGCACACTTGTTGCCCAGGACCCGGCCCCGACACCGACGCGTGCAATTATATGTATCATCTCGTATCCAAAACATTCAGAATAAAAGTACCGCTAACGACTTGACCAACAGCGATGCGATGCTGATTCGAAAGCAGATGTTACACATAGCCAGCCGACTCTGCAAATATCATAGCAATTTGCTACGTTGATTGAAGCCTGGACCAACTATGCGAGGGCGTATTCTGGTCTGACCTTTCCTTCCCGTCAGAATCAACCTCCTCGTGTAAATAACACGATTGTGATTACAGGACCGTGTCGCTCGATATATAAGATAAAATCTGGCGAAACTACCATCGAACCCGAAGAACGTTTAGGCTGTAACGAGGAAAATGTCAAATTCGTCGATGGAATGAGAAGGTCACGCGAAATCTAGAGTTCCAACGTGGAGGTATGCTCGTAAAAGGTCATTCCATGCGAAGTCGGGCATTGTTTGCGGTAACATTTCGGATTTTAGTGAAATATGCAGCGAGTAACTTTAATATTCGGACGCTCCACAATTTTCACTTTGTCTCTTTATAACTTCGTCTAGAATCCAGAATTCGTTTAAATCGTACATCGTCGCGAATGAAAATATATGCGAAAGGTTTTCCAAAAAGGGTTTTGGTACAGAAGTTCGATTTAGTACAGAATGATCCAAAAGCAGTCGCCAGAGAACAGCTTGTATTGTCTTTTCTCACGTCTGCTTTCTCAGCATAGAAGCATTTATTCCGTCGTAAGTTTCCACGGCTGACAGCAAGCAGGCGTTTCCTGATAAATTGTTGTGAATTATTTGAATAGAACGTTCAGCGTTATCAACTTTATTTGTCTGGATGGAAAGTGATACATTGAATCTTCGGATACCGCTGTGGGATTCATTAAATGTTGAGCTAACTCTTAATTGCAATCATGCAGTGTTTCACAATAATTACGCGTGGCTTTATAATTGGATCCAATTAAGGAAGAGTGGCCTAATACGTACGTATTACCTACATCGTACGTATTATCTACATATTTCTCTTCCTTTTCCATTCTTATTTTGATAACTAAGTTTAGTGGTGAGCATATGGGACAACTGAATAATTAAAACTATAGACAAATAATTACCACGTAATGTTTTATTCCGTGCGTAAAACATTTTTAAAATAGATATTTCAACCAAAGTTTCGGTTTCGGCAGGAGGCGAGCCGAATCTTCGACTGTATTTGCTGTTGGTAGCGCTACGAAACAAACGAAACATCGAAAATTGTAATTGAAATCACGGGATTCGTTACAGCGAAGTCGTCTGCTCGACGCTGAACCGACTCGGACGCTTATCTGCGTCGATCCAAAGTTCACTAACCTTAATATCGCACCAGCACGTCCCGAGGGAGACGAAACCAGTATTCCAGAGGCGAAAAAAAAGCGGTGATAGGAGTAGAAAGGGGTAGGAGGGTAAGCCAGATGGAAGAGGGAAACGAAGAATAGACCGGCATCAGCGGATCTACCAAACAGTCATGCGTTGTGGGCGAGGAGAGTGTGCCCAGAGAGAAAAGGCGGGAGAGGGCGCAGATTCCCTCGTTTCTTCCCGGGTGGTTCTATCCCACCTCCCTTTATCGATCCTCCTGTGGCAGCAGTAGCGCAGCATCGTCGGCAGGAATCACCGACGGTGTCCGTACAACCTCAGTGGGTACCCGGCCACTACGATGGCTGAACTGCTTCGATCGGTGGTTGCACGGTGCTTCACGCATTGCGTCACGTACTTGCGAGCCAGTTGCACGGCCACTCGCTGTGCTGGTGATCTCGCAACCGTGGATCACTGATTTCTAGAGCCCCCAACAAACTCGACCAATCGTTCGCCACTGGCCAGACGCATTGCTCCAATGTGAATATATTCATTGGAAATTAATTTCGCGTAACGTTGGAAAGTAGTTGCGGCGACTTTTTAAATATTTAATACTTTTCAATGATAGAATAAAAACTTCATATTCTTCTCACTTTAACGTGTTATCAAAGTTTGTATTTCTCCTTTGCATAGTATGTATGAAAACGATGGTCAGTGTAAGGAAACTTAACAATATTCTTCGACTTCGAATTGATTGGTGACTGAAATCACGAATTAGTCACTTACTGGTTGGTAATGATTTTGAACATTTTAAGAAAAAGCATCTACCGTATTGTGTAATATTACAGCAAAGTCATATTCTCGGGCATTCCTTGAACAAACATTGTACTTATTATTTAAACAACGACGGGGAATATGATCTTGCTGTGATATTAATGATTCACGAATTATTTTCTCGATGGATGCAACGAGCCTTCGAATCGACCGTAACGCGGTTGTTGTTCGCCCTTCCCTTTTTCTACAGGGTGTCCCAAAAGTCGGGGAGGAGCCGGAAATGAGGGATAGCTGAGACGATTCCGAACAACAATTTCCTTTGCAAAATTGTCGGATGGGGCTTCGTTAAGGAGATATTAAGAGAAAACCCCGACCAATCAGAGCGCGCGTAGACCGTTCGAGCGGCCGCGGTAGCGAAGGCTACGCGCTAGGCGGCAGCGTCAATGTCCTTCGATGCACGTCGAGTCACTTGTTCGCGTACAAGCGCGGCCCCCAGCGCGTAGCCTTCGCTACCGCGGCCGCTCCAACGGCATCCTCGCGCTCTGATTGGTCAGTGTTTTCCGTTAATATCTCCTTAACGAAGCCTCATCCGACATTGTTGCAAAGGAAATTGTTGTTCAGAATCGTTTCAGCTACCCCCCATTTCCGGCTCCTCCCCGACTTTTGGGACACCCTGTATATCGAAAGGCACAAGCGAACCACGGCTGCAACCCAACAAGTACGTGAGAGCTCATTCTTCGACGATCCTTCGATCGATATAAATCTCGCGATCGCGCGTCCGTGGCTCGTGTCCTTCCTATGTTTCCTTGATTATCGTAGTTTGGTATTGCTTGTGGGTACCTTAGTCTTGTTAGTTTTAAGGCATGCATGTACGAGTGTTTGTCCAGTGTCAAATAATTACTAATCATTTGTTCAATTCTTTTGTTTGTTCGTAGGCCCATATCGGACTCGCAATATCGTTCTTCACTTGGGTCACTATTGCTTCGTGTGATAAGTGAAGTGACCAACTGTGTAACTGGACAGAAAGGTCGGTTGCCGTCCTCCTGGTGGATCTGCGTTCGAGAGGAGGACAATCGACGCCTCCGGATCACTCCTCTACTCTCTGTACCACGTCTAGTGTAGTCTAGCGTAGTCCAGGCTCCTGACGCGATGCAGTAAGTCCAAAGAGGCGTGAAACGGGTGCAAGTCAGATCCTATCGTGGCTTCCGGCGGGGTCCGGGAAGTCTTTCTCTCAAGTCAGACCCATTAAGAAGAAACGGGACTGACTCGCAATTAATAAGTCCGTTACATGGTCGCGTTGTGTCGCGATTTCCATTTAGCTTCCATTTAGTTCAAATAATTATTTGACAGAGTCACACTTGGATTTTGCAAATCGAAGGGTGTTTTGTTTTCCTTTGATTTTCATCGTTTCGTACTTAGTAGTAAGCTCGTCGACTCTACGTAGCGTGTGCATCTCTATGTATACCTGTATATCCTGTATACTATGTATATCTAGTATACTATGTATAGTATACCTGTATACTATGTATATCTGTATGTATACTCTATGTAGAGGGAGGTCGAAAGAACTTTGATTCCTTGTATCTCCGGGTCTCCAATCGCAGCAACCTCCACGTGGTGAGACCGTGGTAATCGGTATTATTTGTGACGAACAAATGTAAAGTGTAATGTGTAAAGCGTAAAGTGTAAAGTGAGATTAGATTTAGCAGCTAATAACACAAAGGTACGTATTATATACCTATAATACATTACTTATGTATTGCATTATTACATGACTTGCGTATTACAAATGTTGGTATTCAATTCTTCAGTAATATATCCCGAGAATGTTTCCACATTTAAACATTTTTATTCCAATTCCATAAGTGAAAATACCGAAGCAACCGTCGAACGTGGTTCGTTCGGAACGTAAACGCGTTCGTCTCGGAAACTGAAACGATTCGAAACTGTATTTTTTTATTTTCGTAATAAAGACACACTCTAAACACAATACCGGTAAACAATTTTGCTTTTTCAAGTTTCCGATTTTCGCACGTCTTGCGTTTTCCCAATTGTAATTCGAAATGTTTAAAGTTCGAAAGTTCCAACCTGCCGGAGTTAAAACACAAATAATTTTTCTTGAATTCGAGAGTAATTAGATGGAAAAATAGCAATTACTCTCGAATGGAGCCACTGTCCCGACGCCTCTGCATAGATACAACCCTGCGGCCGTACGTGCGCCGTAGTCCCTACGTAGACCGCCAAAAAGCATCGAGGTCGAGCGGGTGGCGGCGAGTTCGGTCGACGGGGGCCGGAAATGGCCGGTCTGGCACGAACGCTTGCGAGCCAGGGCTCTTGCGCGGTTTGCCCTGCTGCAGGCGCGCAGTGCAGCCGCCGGTATACCGCCAACACAGTCGCGGCTCGGCGATGTTTCAGCTGAGCTGAGCGCACGAGGGACGCTCGTGTCGCCGGCGCAGGCGGTTTTCTTTCGGTGCTTTCTCCTCGTACTTGTCAATTTCTATCCAGGTTCTGTCGTTCGTCCCTGTTCCCTGCCCTCCCTCCGACGAGCCACGCGCGATATCACAAGTACCGTCGAGGAGCCAGCAACGACGACGTAAGTGCATTGTGATGATCATAGTGTTACCTAGTTGCTAGTTCCGAGTGCGAGACGTCGAGCAAACGATCGAAGGTTCCGGTTGACGCTCGTCGAGGATCAACTATGACTTCTCTGTAGGAGCTTTCGCGTACGAGGTTGTGCACTGGTTCTGTGAAAACGGAAAAGCTACGTGTGCCAATCGCGATGCAGGTTCGCCGATGAGACTCGTCAATGACAAGGAACGTATCGCTGACGGTTCACGGTGTTTAGAGAAGTTGGCGGTTTTCGTTCGATTGTGTATGCGCTGGTGTCACTGTCGAGTCCGCAACGAGTGTTTACGCGCGCTGTCAAATCCTCGCTGTTGTCCTCGTTTTGTTCTCGACAGTGGACGACGTTTCAGCTTCGTCGAACGAATTCTTATAAAATCGAATTGATACGAAGTAACGGACCCTCGCTCCGGCGAGTAATTAAACTCGAAGCAACGGCGTTAGAAACTTTGTATTGTACATTGTTAGGAGGCAATTGATCATTGCGATCGGGAATCGCTTACGTTATAGTAAAGGCATTGAATTTCCATACCCTGTAAAGCCGTATAACGCAATCATTTACGATCGTTGAAATAACGAGAAAGAATTGCTCTATGTGCACAGCGACGTGCAATAATTCTCTTTGCGAGCACGTAGTGTTATACTTCCGATTATTTAATAAACTTGAAAGTCGCGGTGGGACGATCTGGCCATTCGTTTACGTGTCTGTTTCGTTATAAAGGTCGTCGTTGTATCGTAGCATTAAGCATGAAAACGAAACTGCACGTTGTCCTTTCAAAGTTATACGTTCAATGAGTTGTAGCGATATCATAACGAGCCTACGGAGCTGTACACGATTCAAGAGTGACGACCACTTTTTTTTTTTTATTCGATCTACGTGTCAACAGTTCACTGTTTTGAAATTCTTTCGAATCAGAACTACGAACATCGCGGCGTTCACTTTCGCGATGAATCGAAACTATAAAAATCGAATGGTACCGTGTTATCAGTCACGACGTCAGGCTTCGCGCGGAGTCACGTGAGAATGAGGAAAGAGCGGGAAGATCGATCCGAATCGTGCAACACGGCAATCGAACGGTACCGAACAACAGAAAACAGCATAAAAATAGAAGCCAGCAGGACGTGTACTTGGCCGTAGCCTATCCGGTACGATGTTATCCTGCCGCGTTGGATGTCCTTGTTCTTGCGACCGCTATTGCGACATGTCAAGGCAAAACGCATACGTACGTGTAATATTAGATCGGTACGATAGTTCTCGCGGTAATAGCGTAATAATTTCCCCGAACGTCATACTACCGTTCTCACCACGACTCTGCCTTATCGAACCACGCTTCCTGCTTGATTCAGTCACTTCCTCGAGACACTTTCGATTATGATACTTCATCTACCACCTGTCCTAATTTAACAGACACGTGTTTGCTAGGGATGTTACGCGCTCACGATAGAACTGCTCGTGTATTTGATTGATGGAACAAATTAGGCTTCACCTTTCCGTACCTACGATTATCACGCGTAACAGTTTTTCGTTTGGCCGGGCCCTCGAGCAGACAAAATACGTGTAAACGACCTTGCCCTTGGTAGAAACGCGATGAATCCCCGAGGTGGTGCACGTTTTCACAGTGTCGAGTGCGGAGGGTACAACAACGAGTCGATATATTGATTCATTTCCGATAATATATTACCTCCCAAGGTGATAACGCGTGCACGGGTATGTGTGTCGTCTACGCACCATGCAATCCTACCGCGACGTCGTCTTTCATCCGACGTTATCGGACTTTCTGTCTACCGGTAGAAACCCTCGATGTCGCGTTTTTAGGGCGAATTTTGCATCTACGGTTTAATTGGCGCATTAAACGATGTTCGATCCGCTCGATGCGCGGCTATCGTATACCACGAATCAAAGCGGCGGGGCAGTCTTCAACGTTGTGCCTCGCTTCGATACGACATCATCTTGACTCGCGATATCGTTTAATTTGTCGACGAAAAGAGTAACATTTCTGATGCATAATTTTCTATGTTTACCAGCGAACAGGTAAACCTCTGCAAACACCGAGACGAGGTATACGGAGAAACCTAGTATATGATATTAGATATTCAAAACCTGGTACAGATATGATTAATAGTTCGCTTTGATTCGCGATCGTAGACTCGGGTTGATTCTCCTCGGTGTGCATCGGTATGAATTTCACTAGCGTGTCAACGTCAATTCCCCATAGTATTCGCATTGGTTTTCTTTCGAGTCGCACGAAACTCGCCCACACGGAATGCTTCACGTGAAATTGAGAACGAGGACAGCAGCTCCGCCGACGTCTAATCGTTCGTTCTGAAGTGTTCGATCAGGAATCTCGACTGTTCTGACTCCCAGCTTAAAGAACTTGATCGCTGAGGTGCTTTCCCGTCAACTAATGACACTATGGCATCGTGAAACCGACACCACGTTGTTCGCAGACTACTAGTAACCGGATCGACCCCATCGTTACACCCTTTGGCGAACGCAACACAGACGCAATTGCATCTTCGTGTAGACTGCGCTGAGTGGAGGGTACACGACCCAGGCGCGGACGGCGATATAGAGCGAGCCGCGTGTATTTCTAGAGCAGCCGGTTAAGAATAGCACGGCAAATAGGCGGTTGAATTAAATATAGTCGGTGAACGACCGAGAAGTAGATTACGAAATTTCATTGAAGTCACGGAAGTCCGCTGGGCGACTCGACGTTGCGGAGGCCGTCTCTTTATTAGATTCCTGCCCCACGGAAAAGTCAACGATCAGTGGAGTAGTCCTACACCTCTCAGGGTTCGTCGCAAGTGGTGTATGATAACTTTGTTTTAAAAAGGGAAGAGTGTTGAAAGTCGTGATAGAGAACAGACTTCTGTAAAGTCCTTTGGACAATGGACGTAACGCGGAACTTTTTAATACGCGGTTTCTGTTTTTTTTTTTTTTTGAAGGCAAGCGATATCATCAAGAGTTTATAGGAGAGCCTTGTTCTTTCGAAGTACGATTCGTAATAAGTGTTGGAAGATGAGTCTACTAAAACTTTAAGATTGTTGATTACCTTGATAAGGAACTGGCTTCTGTAGAGTTCTATAAAAATTTAGGCATAACCTGAACCTCTTCGTTAGAACTCTGTTCGCTGAAAAGTCAAGTATCAATACGGCGGGCATGTTCTTTTCAGGCTGTTTGGTGTCGGATAAGCTTTTCGTAAAGAGACAATATCCAAACAGCGACTGCGAATCCCACTGTGAAGTTAGCATCTCGGTTCAGCATTCCATTTAAAAAAAATGTCGATAACCCTGACACAGCCTCGACGCCTGTACCAAAACAGAAAAAAAAATAGAAGCCTCGTTTTTATGGTCACTTTTGAAACTCGTAACTTTTACCTGAAAGGTCTTTCTGTTTCGATGATATTTTGGACTTTGTTGCTCCGTAACAACCAGGCCTCCTTGTTATTAAATCTCTGTTCTCTGGAAAGTCAAAGATCAGCAAAACAACACTGTCCTCTTAATGGCGGCTTTTGCAGGATGAACTTGCCTCGATGAGAAGATTGATGAGTATTTGGATAACGAACAGGTCTCTGTGAAACTCTTTGAACGAGGTGAACCTATATTCCAGTTCTGCAGTTGATATCATCTCCGTCGATGTCCCCGGATATGCTTTGCAGAGAGGTCATTACGAAGATAGTGTTCGTTGTACGAAGGTTCGTACTCATTTGGGTCGGAAGATCTCCTCGATATCGTTCGTTTATGGGCGGCAGGGCTCGCACAGAAATATCCTCGGGCTGGAATAATTGGCATCGGGTAAAAGCTCGGCCAACGGTACGTTTTCGTCGCAGTCATCTGCAACGGAAAGCTATTTCGTCGCAGATGTTCCCGTGCGACATTAACGAGGATTGTAAATATCGAAAAATGAGGAAGTGAAGCCACGCGCGGTATACGCTTGTGCCTTGTCCGACAACTCGCCCGCGCAGACAAGGAATTGTAAATAAAAACGATTTGATGGAAATCCAATACCCAATAGTCGTCTCTCGGTGACCTAAAATTCTCCGTTCATCCGTCGAAATCTAACAGAAGACTGAAATTCTTCGCGCTAGCGAGCAAACGGTTATCCACGCTTTTCAACTTTCTCCGTATTAGTTTTATCCGCACTTCGAAACCCTTGGAAAACTTTAGGTCTGAACCGGTGACTGCGCCGAGTATCGTTCTATTCTTCCGGAGCCTCTCGTACGAGAGAGATAACTCTACGGGCCAGCTTGACGAGCTACTTGCTTTGTCGTTCTACAGCCGAATGGTGAAGTTTCGCGAATTTATCTCGCGAAAGTTTGAACGCTATGCTACGAGTTGCGTCGTTTAAAACCGAGCAATTGTCCCGAAGAAGTGATCCATTGTGATACTTGGATACCACGTTTCTGTGAGAGACGCGTTCCGGGCAATCGGAACAGTGGCTGTGCTATTTCAATATCCTCAATGAAGCACAATATACCGGTGCGGGGCATTGTCTAATGCCGCAACAATCGGATATCGTGTCATTAATTAGTCCACACTGAAACGATTTCCTATTTGTCGTGTGTACGAAACGAATTTCAAAGAAAGATTCGATTACGATTAATCGAACTTTTCATATAGTCATCGGTTCGTTCGAGTATCTTCCCCGAACGAAATTGTTTTGTCATCTGTTCTCAGCCCGGATTAAAAAGATATCGATCTTGTCCAGGTGATCAATCATGCCGGCTGTACCAGCTGTGGCCGAGGCTGCCGAGCCGCTGGAAGACCTGGACGAACCACCAGAGCCACGGGTTCGAGGAGGCAGCGGACGTGCTGGCCTCATGAAGCCGTTGGTTGTCCTAGCACTTCCTGGCATGTACCTTTTCTACAAGTACAGCCAGTACAGACGGGAACAGCGTGAACTGTCGCGGAGAAGAGTCACCGAGAGGGAACTTCAGCATCTTCATCACAAAATCGTGAGTACCTGAAACCAATAAGAGTCGAAGCTTTTTTTTTTATTAAACTTTTATATTCTTAAAGGAGAGTTTTGCACTTGGTGACTGGATTGCTTAAATATTTAGTGATAGTACCGATACAGTACTATCTGTACTGTAGTGATAGTATTTTAATGTATTTAATTGTTCAGTGAAAATCCTTGTCATCCATATGTGGGTATCGTGGCAGTCAACGTGTTAAATAACCATTCCAAAAAACACAATGTCTATAAACGACTTAGGGGTTTTCTTTACAAGTTGAATTCGAGTATTAAATGCTTTTGTCACACGATGAAGTTTTCCTGCATAGTTGAAGTCTTCAAGGTTTCCTAACAGACTTGCTATTCACTTCACTCCACCTGTTGTGACTTCCAAACAGTTCTATATTTACAAAGAGATCAATTTGTCTATTCCTAGTTTTAGAAAATAAATGACAAAGATTCTGAATATTTCAACCCAAAACAGAATCAACCCTTTTACTACAGAGGTTACAAAAGCAAGAATTCCGAGAAACATATCGACTGTCTATAAACGCACTACGGGCTTTCTTTACAAGTTGAATTCTAAAATTAAACGCTATCGTCACAGGATGAAGCTTTCCCACACAGTGGCAATCTTGAAGGTCTCTTAACAGAATCGCTATTTGCTTCGCTCTTGTGTGCACTCGACATACGAGCAATTGTCTCGTTGCTTCCACCTGTTGTGACTTCCAAACAGTTCTATATTTACGAAGAAATCAATTTGTCTATCCCCTCTTCCCCAAAAAAGTGAATCCAACTGAATGGAGTACCGCTTACCGCGACTCATTATATTTTCATTGGAATCTCGCGGTATTTTCTAAAAGGTCAGTGAATAATGCACGTACATAGTACACGAATCGGGATGCCTGCCCGAAATATCAGGAGGGAATAAGAATTTTAAATGTCGGATTTTCCGATGTTACGTGCTCCTTTATAGCCATTCGTGTGCATCAATGGAGAGCTTATCAGTACGTTGAGAATAGCGCATGTAAGCTTTTCAGGTGCAACGATGACTATGATTATCTAGGGACGATAGCCGAGTCGAGACGATTGTCGAAGATACTATATTCCAGAAAACAGATGCGAAAGGATGAGGGTGTAGTAGAAAGAGCTAACGTAATGGTAGGGGAAGAAGGGTTCAATTACCTAAGGATAACGTGATCACCGCTCGCTAGAAAGACTCTGCATCAGCTCCTGAAGGGTAAAACCATTTATTCCTGTATACGTCAAGCCTTGTCGAGTACTCCCCTTAGCTTAGAAGGTCTTTTTGGTTTTACGCCCCTCGACATGCACCTTTTCGGGACGTTACGTTACCATTAATGAATTAATTCGGGTGCACTTCACAATACGCTTTATCGACTATGTATACAAGGTAAGACCGAATAACATATACAAGCGTGTATAGGGTGATTCCTTACGAAAAAGTAAAGAGAAAAGAAACAATGATATTTTACAATTTTTTTCTTACTTTTCGAGAAAAACAATTATGCAATTGTGATTAACACTAACACATGAACTAACACATGGTTCACCCAGCAATGTATAATGACTACTGACTAATTGCAAGTTTGTATGTATGTATGAGTGTCTGTACGTATACAAAAGTATTGTTACTGTATGGTGCCAATATTAAGTTGTATTATTAATGTATACAAACACTATGGGTATTATAAATCGGTCGGTGAACAATATCTTAGTTATTACTGCTAACGCAAAGAATAGATTTTCAAACTCGTTTTTCTCGAAAACTAAGTAAAAAATGATAAAATTTTCTTCTTACTTCTTTACGAGGATTCGTGTCTGTAGATAATATTCGGCCACACCCTATATAATTCTGTAATATTATTAGCCTATTTGCATCGTTTGACGTATGTACTAGCATCTCGTAGCCTAATTCTCAGATGACACGTATGGCTTATTGGTATGCACAGACTAGATGCCTCGTATACTTGTGGTCACTGAAATTTCAAGCAATGTTGACCTTCTCGAATCATAGATCGTTTCCTTTAAGTAAAAAATATTCGTCCAGTGTCTCGCGTTATGTAGGTTTCAACCAATTTAATTGGAGAAAGAAATAACGGTGCTTTTGTGTAATTTCTAATAATTACAGTCATATCTATCGACTTACTTTTAGATTTATAGTGCTTAAGATGAGTGGTACGAATTTTAGTCGCTCAAGGTCCTCGAGAAACTCAACTTTTCATTTGAACCATTTTGAAAAAATTCTGTTCTTGAAACAGCTTCAACTTCGTTAGTTTTAAGAGATTGAGCATAAGATTTTGTAGATATATTTTGAAACTGTATTTAAGAAAAAAAAAATAAAATCAATTTTTTCAACCAGAATACCATAGTAAACAGATTCGTTCTTTTAACTGGAGTCGTTTTAATCTTGAGCAAGAGTTACTCCTCTGAGCGCTCGTGTGCCGAATATTTACGACTAGAAACTCTGAATACGTATTGATTTTTGTACGCTCGACGTGCACCGGCTGACTTAGTTCTCTCCCCATTAGCGAGAGACTCTCTTCGCTTCGAGTTCGTATAGGAATGGCAATAGTGTGACGGTCTCAATCGCACGAATGGTGCTTGTCTAAATTAGATCGCGTAACATGATCAAGAGGCTATCATCGTACGCGCGAAAGGATAAAAGATTTCCTCCGATGTCAATGTTTTTACATGAATCGAATCGACATGAGTCGAATGTCGTCTCGTCTATCGATTGCCCAACTATTTCGTTGATGATTGTCTATATCCAGCAGCACAAGTTCGTTCCGACTGTATGTTAAATTCATGGTGTACCAAAGCACAAATCTTGAACTTCGCTAACTCAGTTTACCCATCACGCATCTCGTGGCTTTTCAAACCTCAAATTGTTGACAATAGTTTTCCTCACCGAGTTACCCACGTGCTGCTAACGCTAATTAAGGCACCACAGTCAAATAATCGAATCTCAAATTTCGACGTTTTGTCAGATAATTGGTTTATTTTAGGATTGCTCGGTTGCTCTTGTGTATCAGTGTCGAGATGGCATGTGATCCAATTTATTTCGTGTGCTTTTCACGCGGGATCGCCTTCGATTCCATTGAATTATATCAAGATGTGTCAGCGGGAGAAGCAATCGCTGGAGGGTCACCTTCAAACATCACCACTATCCCCTGTGGTTCAGTAGGTCAGCAAGAGGAGTTGGCTGAGCCCGCCAAAAACGAAAATGAAAAAAGCGTCCCCGTCAGGAAGCCTGCCAAGGAGCAGTATTCACGGCCGGTGGATCGAGGATTGGGGATAGCTCGGATACTTGGTACAGTTAGTATGGCCAACATTCGTGTCCTGCCGACTGGAATTTCTCGAATCCATTTACCTGCCGTCGCTCCTCTGATTTACGGTCCCTCCACGCGCGTCCTATTGGACCCTGGAAACTATGATACGACAGGGATATTCCAGCAGTTCTGATACTCGATTATCGCTAGCCGCGAATTCGTTTCCGCTAAATGTAATTACGATGATTCGGGATACTTCTTCTTTCCCGAAACCGTCGTCAGTTTGGACAGCGTAAATCGATCGAAACATTCCATGAACAACTGCAGACATTTCTTCTCGACACCTTTCATGCCACGTCAGAGACGTACGCGAAAAGCTGAACTTTCCATTCAAGCCATGTGTAAGATTCACAATGAAAGGGAAATTTTTAAAAAAATTTGTTGTGAAATCGTATGTTGAGATCTGAATACCGTGGTAAATGGAAGTTTGTATTAAGCGTCCCATGAATAAACTGTAAATAGAAAAATGTTTCGTTTCATCGTTTCCTAGAGCTAATATTTTTTAAGAAGTGATTTAACGAATACAAACATTTCTCTGAGCCCGTTTCTCGAGGGCGTATGTATACTCCTTTCTATTGTAAGGGATGCTTGGACTCGTTCGGATCATATCGGTACATAGTTATGGTAAAGTACTCGAATATTCATAATTAGACTGTAGATTTTATGCATTTATGACGTACAGTAACGTAGAAAACATACATAAAATATACATAATGTATGTCGAATGTATTCTACAATTAATACAATATAATATTGTTATTTCATTTTGCATAACTGCACATACCTTTTGGTTATGTTTAGCATGTGCTTGTTATATTGGTTTATATCATAAATACATAAAATCCGCAGTCTATTCATAATTTACCACGTAATAACGAGGTTTGGAACAGAAAAGTCAGCTGTTAGCCGTTTCCGAGACGTACCACACCCAGAAAAGTTCCATCGTGGCTGTTCAATTACGAAACTCAGCTGGCAAATCGAATGGTGGACCCGTGCTAACTCGCGTGTCGGTAAACGACCAACCAAAGCCTTGGAATTTTAAGACCTTATCATAGCCTAGTGATCTGTGACCTTAATAACAATACTGGGGGGTTCATTAATGACTGCAACGAATCACTAGGTCATCGAGGATATCGTTGGAGGCCCGGACTTCCTCGTTTTTAAAAATTTCATAAACGCTCTCGCGTGCGAATAAACGGTCGAATGTGAACTCGAAGTCCCAGGAGGATCGACGAGTACCCGGCCTTGCAAGTACGGTCACCCATATGTAGACCAATTTGCCTGCAAATTGACCAATCTGGAAACACAGTTCACGAGAATCCTCTTGGACGGCTGACAAAGTGCTGTCTTTCTGAATTATTCTGCGTACACGCGTGAACGTTTTTCAAAAAATTCAGAGGTCACTGATGGAACCTTGGCAGTAATACAGGTACACGAATGTAGGCAGGTAGAAGTTGCTGGAAACTCGAGTCCTTCTTGCTAGTTCGGAAACCTTCGTACCTTGTTATTAGACGCCGTAATAGATAAGGTGCACGCCACCTCTACGTTAAGATCTCCATCGCACGGTGTACGTGAACCTTAACGTCGTTCGTCTAGCCTGGCCAAATGCCTCTGTCGTACAAGAAAACGTTTCTTTCCATCGACCAACAAAGTACTCGAGAATTTTTGCTTTTACTTTCCATTTCAAGCGTCGACGGTGGATTGCTACGAGACATGAATTTTCATAAAAACTTCGTCGTGAAAGGCCAGGCCTTTTAATTAGACGTTTTTTACGTTAAAAATGAATAGAAAATTAGAAAGTGAACTTTAAGGGTGCTTATAGTAGGTATAATATATTAATCTTTATAAGAAAGTATCATTTTATGTAGAGTAATGCATAAAAATGTTATCAGAAATATGTGTTGAGAATTTTTGGCATATTGAATGAATTACGTGTCTCTTTTACTTCGAGGAAAAAAATGGAATGTGAAAGTAGAATAGATATACCCTGTTTGACGAGCCTGAAAAATTATACTTCCACTTGTTTGCGTTTCCGGTCACGTCGGTACACGTCGAAGTGATCCCTCGAGTATTACTCAACCACGCGAGCAATATTTATTTCAGAAGGGAACGCATTTTTCATTTCACTACCCAGAGGCGTAACTCCTAGATTGAAGTAACTATTTCCACAGCGGTTTCGAGTAATCGAATCATAACCGGGAGCGTTTAAGTTTATTCAGCGGTTGAATTTCATCCACATAGAGGAGAGAAATTTATATTTTTCATTATATTTTCACAGCGGTATATATTTGTGTTTACTCGATGGAAATGAATACAAACGTGACCTCGTTCGTTTTATTCTCTACGTTTTAGCATAAACTCGCATTTGGATTTATGTTTATCGGAGAAGTCTCACCGATCGATCGATACGAGCGTTCGGTAAAATATTTAGAGAAAAACAAGAATGGTTATTTTGCAATAAAGTGGGTTTGTTGCCGAGTTTTTGTTGTTAAAACAATATGGTGCAGTTTATTTGCAGAAATAAACTTTCGGTTCTCTAAAACGGACCGTACATCTAATGCTAAACTGAAGAATGAAAATATCGTTAACCTTATTAAGATCGAAATTAACGAAAATTAAAAAATTATTTTCATTTTTATTTTCGTTTTATATTGCTTACGGTAAATAATCAAAGAAAGGAAAGGAATAAATGAAAGGCAATGAAAACTGAAACTTTGGAAAAATTGATAGTTAAAATACCACAAGTGCGTGCGGCTCAGGACCAGTATACTAATGATAGCAAAATTTAAGTAAAGCATCTATCCAACTGTTTGAAAATCCTGTCAATGAATTCAGATATGGTTACTCCACTTCGATAAATCTAAATTTATCGAAACATAGCTTTTTAGTTGCGTCCCGCCTCAAAACAATTACAAATAAGGTGATACATTGAAATGAATCGACATCTACGAATAGCCACCCTATTACTCTGCGCGTCAAATGCACTCGTACAGATTTGAAGATACCACAACGTTTTCACTTGAGTGCAATCGAGTTTGTTTAAAAGGAGCAAAGCAAATTGACCTCGGCCCTGGTAATAGATAACACGTGAACGGTGCCAGTGAACTTCCTTTGCAACAATGAACCGACGCGCGCCGTGTAACCTCGACGTACGTGGGCTCGCGCCATTTTTAGCTCGCGATCGTTTTAATTTTCCTGAATGAAACGGGCTTAATTAGGAGGAGCAAAGTGGATTTAAAAATATACCGGCGTCTGCTTGGTCAATGACCTCATACCGGCACGGCATTAAGGGTTGATAATACCATTAGGTCGGCCGCATGAACCCCCATAATGCGCAGACCTTAGGAATGCCGATCGATGCAGCTTTCCGCTTCCGTGGGATTACGCGAGGTTTGTTCACTTTCCAGAACACAGGTCTTGAGGATTATCTGTATAATCGATCTGTACCGGTGTGTTTTTTTCTTAAGGATGTTAAACAAGCCGGACGGAAGACTTTAACCCCTTTACACTCGTTTTGCTTCGGGGAGCTGTTACGAGCACCGAGGGTCATTGTCTTTAGTAATTTTAAGATATCTCAAAAACTATTTATCGGATTAACTTGAAATTTGGCAGAGAATATTTACAAGAGATCGTACTTTAAGAAAGTGCAAAGACAGATCGATTTTTTGAAAATTCTGACTGAATCTGACGTCTTAAATAAATGCTATCATATAGTATAGTAGATGCACAGAAGACAATTCGAATATTCAGCTAATTGAAATAACTATATCCCTTACAAAGAGTGAAGTTTTCGAAATGTGCTTTTTATTACAAGTTACTACAGACACGTCGACCGGAAAGTGCAAACAATTTTCCCCTTGACAATCGATTGACAGTGTGGTGTACACGTGATGTCAGGGTTTTCTTATCGCGCGAAGCTAAAATTCGACTTTAGAATGTATCGTAGACCTAATTACTCTCGGGTCTAACCCTTCAGTTTTAAGGGGAGACTCTTAAGCGTGCACTTGGACGGTGAAGTAATCTCAAAAGGTAACGACGTTGTTGCAACAGATATTCGTTTATCTTCATGCTCTGCTACTTTAGTGGAAACGATAAGGGTGGTTCAGCTACCGACGTATCATAATAGTCATCAAAATGCTATTATTCTGGGCAACTACCAACACCGCTGGGGTTCATAATGTTCTCTGTCCGTAGATGAATATACCGTATCGTATATGCGGTTCAGTTAATTTTCTCAATATTAATTAGATTTCAACCGCGTGCAAAATAATATATTAAAATTAAACATTATACATTAAAATTACCAGATTCGCGACCACTGACGCGAATTCACGTCACTCCAAATTCTATTCCTGGTTACGAAAACATTATGAAAATATTTTTAATTACTTAATTTCTCGGTAAACTGGGAAATCATTTTTTATGGATAGGTTTTTCAGATACGAGTTTTTGTAAAACCTTTCGTAAAAACTTCGATAGATTTCGCAACAGAACGTAAATAAATTTGTAAAAATCCAGAGCGATAATCTTCTTTGATCATCTCACGTTGATCAGCGATTGTACACTTTCTTCCGTAATCCCCGTGTCCAATCTATAATGAAAAACGTGCTCGCAGAGAGGAGCAACATTTGTTAGTTTTTGTGCGCTTGGAAACAATCCCCCAAGAGCTTACTACGCCCACGAGATCGGATTATTAGTTTAAAAGCGTTGCTCGGTTTAAGCATCGCAACAAATATTCCTACGCTTATTGCGCAATAGAACATTTCCTTTGATAGTTTCTGTTACCCAACTCTTGCGAATCCTACAGCTTCGACTGGCCGGAATCCGTAATTCCTGACGATAAAATTAACATAAAAATGCTCCTTCGGTATGCCAAGGAAGGCCAGTGGTATGCGACCCCGAGTGTAACGCAGCAAATTAAAATCGTACAATTTTCGAACAAGTACTGATCCAAGATTTATGGTTACACCAGGTCGCTGCGTAAATATAAATATATTATATAAATTATATTCTATACCATCTGCGTTGCATTAATAAAAGGAATCCTAAAGCTTCTTTCGGAAAATTCTTTACATCGATCCTTCGGCTTACAACAACACGTAAGAATTGTATCATAATGTCAGACACATCGTGTGAAAATGAACAAGTGAGTTTATATTTGCATAGCTGACTGTGGCGCCCGCACGACATTTACGACCTCTTTCATTTCTTCTTCAGGCGCGATGAATGTTATGCAATCTATAAATCAGAGTCATTTCTCTGGAATAATTTTCTCCGAAGTTGTCTCGACGGTTTTGTATCCGATGGATCCATTTGAGTACGTTGCGGATGGAGAAATGTAAGGAATAATAGTCAAAGTAACGTTAGCCGCGAGAAGTTTTGTACATTCGGCACGCGCTGGAAATATTCAGTGAAATCCGCGAATCAGTTCGATAAAGAGGAACGTGTCGCACAATGGAAGTTCGTTCTGGCTGGAGGGCATAATTCGGAGTTTCCGTGACGATGCGGCTTTCTCCACCGTTGCCGTTAATGGCCGTCGTGGAACTTCCCCTGGAGTATCAGCGCGTGAGTGGATCCAACGCTATTGTCTGGCCGCAGTTGCTACGATGGATGAAACCGTATCGCGTATAATTTCCTGTAATGGAACGAAACTGGTAAGAATAGTGCTCCAGCCTGGAATGGACTGGAAGTGCGAGAAGAAATGGTCGTGGCGAGAGACAGGGATTATTTCGAGGCTGAATTTCTGGAGGTAGGAGTAAATGGTGCATCGGAGACGAACGCGTTAAGGAGGAATACTGTAAAACGTTTAGAAAATGGATATATTTATATATTGGGATTTATATATCGTCTGGAAAGGTTGTGGAACAAAATGGTACCTATGTCATTCAATAAATATACCATATATTAAATTCAAATGTGTCATTGAATTTTTCTTAAAAATTGGCACGAACTTTCTGGACAACCTAACATATATATCAAAAGTGCAATGGCTGAGGAATATATTTCAAAAATATCATCGAAATTAATCCTTTGACCGCAGCACGATTTCTGTTGGAAGTTCTACGGGGTATACTACTGCCAGGGTCATGCTCGAAGTTTAAGCACCCCGCCCGAGTAGAAAACCAAGTAAAAAATATATCCTTATACGGTATGACAAGACGAAACTTTTTTATATTTACAGTGTATTTATCCGACGTTTAGTTTCAGAAATAAAAATTCGCTCCGCCTATTCCCCATTAAAAGCTTCTACTTTCAAAAGCAATCGCATTGCATTGTATAGCGGTACCACGTTAAGAGGGGAAATACGAAGTGGTTCTATTAAATATTCAGTATTGTTGGAGAGAGTAAACAAACATCAGAATTTGTTTCGGTCCGAGTGATGGGGTTTCTACCGAGGGGTTAAATATTCACGTGATATCGGGCAACCGCTGTAACTGAAACCGCTGAAATTGCGACAGATTAAATTGCCTCTGCGTTTGAAATTGAACGTCGGCCTGGCGCAAAGACTGACTGAGATTAATCTCGACGTTCGATGCCTCTTAAAAAATGGCCCGGAACGGGGCCAGAGATGGAATGGAGAGGATTGAAGGTGGGAAAGCGAGAACGGTTGGAACAAAGGGCTTAATTACTCTGGGGCGAGATTCTGGACAAACTGTAGGATGCACCAAAAATAGAATGGCCATGATACTTGGGGGTATCTTCAAGCTTAATGAGGTTCCATATACAGCGAACAGTTGAAGCATAGAGCTCCACTGTGTTGCCTCGTTTCTTCCCCCGTTTCTGATTCGGATCTTCGTACACGGTTCTCGATTCGATGGGAAGACGTATAATCGTTTGAACTAGTTCAGGTTGCACGCGAAACCCTAGCCAACTTCATCAACATTTATGTTTCTCCAAGGTTCGCTTACACAGTTTCAAGAAGGAAGCCAGTAGCCTGGTTCTCGACGTATCTAACAGGTCCCTGCGGAATGATAATAAACGTCGAACCAATCCATAATTAATTGTTTCCATTGGATTGTGTAATCATGGTTTGCTGACGATATTATTTAGTTTTACAAAGGGAATCATGTGGATTGTAACTCTTGGACTTTAATAAGATTTTGTAGATCGTAAACGTTTTGAACCGCGTACTGCCGTAGGTGTAAACTAAGAAAGGAAATAGTCACCTTTTTAACGTAGAAATCAACATTTTTATTCACGAGACTGTCATTTTCTTAAATTTTAATATTTTTAAATTTAACAGTAACCAACAGCGATTTTTCGTTACATCGAATGTTAAATCGTATGACACCACATTTTTCACACTATGAGCCCGGATTCTGTTTGTTCAAATATTCCATGAAACGTTAAAAATTTGAAAACAATTCGTCGTATACTTTATTTACGTTGAATTCCTGAAAAAAAACCTCTCTTTTTTTGGGGGCCGTTACAGTGTCATGGCCCTTTAAATAATTCCAAAGCCACTGGTTGTGTATGCTTCGGACGGTAAACGGATCAAATACTCATGGGCCTTTGTCCAGCTGTAAAGTTTCGTTAAAGTTTGAGGGTAACCTTTCGCACGGTGTCCTTATCAAACTAGCGGATAGATTTTTGATTTTAAATTAACCGAAGGGTCCAGAAGAAAGCAACTGGCGACGAGGATGGAAAAGGAGCGAAACGAGGGACGCGAAAACGAGTGCCGGGACGTGACGAAGGATCGCGTCATTTGCGGAGGGCGTTAATGAGGCATTAATGCCTCGAGCGTCACTCCCGGCCACGTGGAAGCTTCTCCTTCGTCGAAATAATCACATGACGTCACGGAAGGCGTATTCGAAACGGCTTGCATGCACTCCAATTCCACGCGAAGAAAGAAACTGCTCCCGTTATTGTGCCCACTGCCGTACTCGGTCGTGTCAGTTTTCTAAAACTCCGGGTAAACCGGTGAAAAGATTTAAATTGGGGTCGCTATCGAAAGGCGGCGTACTGGAATACGCGATGCAGGATATTTATAGCGCTGGTTACGAGCGAAGATGTCTAGCCTCCCGTACGGACTGAGTCGCCCAGCGCAGCATCCCCGGCGCGCAAGGAACAATTTGCGCTGCAAACATAAAACGGAGGCGTCCGGTCCCCCGCCGCCGCCTTTGTTTATTCAACGCGAGACGACGGGTCATTGCTGCGCGCAGCATCGAATTTCATCCGCGAATGAGGACTCAAGTTTTATTAAAAGAAATATTTCCGTGCCTTGCTCTGTTGGATATCTCAAACACGACGAATAAATGACACAATTTTCTTTGACATTCGTAAAACATTCTTAAAATTTAAAGAACACAAATTTTGAAAAATAAACGTGAACTAAGATTTCTACGTCTAACGTTATATATAAATAGCTCTGATATTGATCGACTCCTTTCCCTCAAAAGTCAACCACCACCAACGATATATCTTAATCTCAAGCAACCTCTAGCCTCGTGCAATCGGCAACTGTGATTTTTAAAACGCATCTACAAATTCAAATATGTTACATTTCTCATTGTATCTTCCTGGGAATATTATGATCGAGTTAGCGAAATTCTCCAGAAGAAACTAAATCCAAACACTATATCGCGAGAACTTGTTCTGTAACTGTCCACACCATTTCGTAAAACTGTAGGCTAGGAGCTCCATGATTATCTCCGTCACGCCACCGATGGTATCTTAAGTTATAAATGAGTTGCCGAAGCAGAAATCTAAAAATGCCTCACTTACACCTATCGTCTACTAAACATGATACACTTTACCTTCCATTTGTCGATAAGTGTCACTCTGCTATCCCGACTTACTTTTGCTTGAGGTTTTCTAAATATCTGTACCAAATCACAATGTAAAAGTACCAAATCAACAATGTAAAAGTTGCAAAAGTTATTACCGTTTATATCACGGACCGTCCAGTTAGGTTGATCGAACGGGAGGATTCTGTCTCCAAACTGTTAAAAGATAGAAAATTATTCCGTAAACATCACAGGAAACGATATCGTGACGATTCTATGGAACCTATTACCCACCGCGAAATGTTCAGCAATAAAACGTCTTTGTTTCCGCGTGGATTGCCGCAAGTTACAATTCTGTCCCCGATCGTTTTCAGAAATGCCTCGTTCGGCGATTGAAATCGCCAGGCAAAAGCTTGGGCACCTTGCGTGCGACACGTCAGGAAAGCGATGCAAGCAGGGATATAAGGGGAGGAGAACCCTTCGTCGCGACCTTCTCCAAGGGCGACCGCGCACACGCACAAAATAATGTATCGAGGGTGAAACAACGCCTAGGGTCGCCTGATTCTGACGTGTCCATAATCTCAGCCATAGGAACAAAGGAAAATCGATAACGAGAGTTATCAACAGGAAGCGGGAGTCGGACATTTCGTGTTTCGTTTCCTACACCCGCGGAGGACAATGCACCCCCAGCCGTTGCGGGATGGAAATTCTCGATTCTCGGCTGGAATTCAAATTCCGGACGGCCAGACGTTATTACGTTCTGTCGATTTTACCGCTACCAGTGACAGCGATGACAAAGCCAATAACGATATTATGTCTCATTCGGTTCAATTTACCGAGGGATTTCCTTCTGTAATTCATACTTTCCTCGTGATCCTCTTTCATGCATGACGCACATTGGTCGGACTTTCCACGCAGCTGACTAAAAACCCAGCGTCGCTACTTCTAACTTATTTCTATCTGAAATGAATAACTCCACCCCTTGCACTGGAATTACGTGCCACGCTCGTCGAGAGTTTTACGGTTGAGAATTGGAAATGCCGTGTTGTACACGTTGATAGATAACTGTAATCAAAAAAGTATAACAAAAACGAAAGAATTTGTTTCGTAGTTTTGACTGGACGTGGCAAAAATATCAAGCTGCTTGTATACTTGGATATCAATCGCATGGAAAAATGGTCGGACCACGTTCTATTGGACTCCGGTCTGGTCTGACCACGAACGGACTGCAGCACCTTGCTAACCGCTTCGATCTTGAACGCTGACTTCGGCCGGTCCCCTTGCTGCTGTTTCAAATCTGCCTCGATTTGCCAACGAAAGCGCGATTAAAAAAGTCTGATTTTTTGGGGACCTGCTAATGAAGCATTTGCGCGTCCGGATCCGCTAATGGCATTGATGCGGGGTTATTCGTTCACCATCTAGACAGGCCTAAACTTGGGGGTGGGTTTTCCAAAAAAAAAAACAACGTTTTCGATTGTTTGAACACACGAGAACAGTGTTTGGCTCGATGCTCTGTACCACAGCACGATGAAACGTGAACTGCATGCATAGAAGCCACTGAATGCTTTAGCTACCCTAGATTCCGCTACCGTTTTATTTATCAGATCATCTCAGAAACACACCTGTTTTTCATACTTCATTTCAAAGTGTAATCAACGGTAAATCGAGTTTCAAACGAATATATACCGGCTTTCTGGTCGCCTGAAAACTTTTGTCATTCCAAAGTCCTATACCTGTGTATGGACTACTCGCTAAACCGTAATTTAAAATTTCAAGTGAATTTTTTTAATCAGAAGCACTTGCAAGCCTCGCTGTACCGTGGATCTCTAAAGCGAAGTACACTCGATTCAATCATCAGCAAAGCGATTCCTAGCGGAATACTAATGTTTCCCCGTTGCGTCAACGAGACAGCCTTACAAAAAGTCAACGTTCCGCTAATATCCCGAATGCTTCGTGCTCATCCGGGCGAGCTACTCCGAGATATTAACCCTCAGCGTCAGCAGAAGCTTAATTGAAGCACCATTAGCGTTTGCGAGGGAGTAATCGGCTGTGGTGACTGTTTTTCACGCGGAACATCCGCGTAGGTTTTCCAGACGCGACACAGCTGGCCACAACACTCGTGGGATTTCCATGGCAGTAAGGAGACATGTGGTCAAACGTGGCGAGGTGTGGACTGCACGCTCGGGCCTCTACAGTCTGTGGTCTTTCGAGACTAGGGTCATCTATAACCCTGGCCATAGGTCGTCGATCGTTATCGACCTGTCAGTGTTGAATATTTTAGCGAAAGTGCCGGGTTCGCTGACCGAGAGGCCCGAAGCTCTCGCTGAGATATTGCAGCGTGCTCGACGCCTGCGGCAAGAAACCATTGTTCTTTGATCCTCGACAACAAGGATTTGGTTTTCCCTCTTCGTGAGTTATTTAAGGAGGCCTTCTCATCAAAACTGTGAAAAAAGTGATACTTACGACTTTCTCCCAGAAAAGTATAAGTATCGTATACACCGGACTTCTCGGTAAAAATCGTAAAATCGCCTTTATTCGTTCATTTTAGTACCCTTGAGCAATAAAAAATATGTTTCAGAAAATTTGGTGCGGTTCGTACAGATTTGCTCTTTATTGTAAGCTTCGACGTGCTTAAGCACTACTTAGTAAGTAGACGTAGGGCTCGCAAAGGCTGACTATGACATCCGACCCAACACAAGTTGACGTTTGTTCGACGGAACACTCCCTGTGATCGAAGATGAAGCAACCGTGGTTGGTCGGAGAGACTGAAGGAGAAGTTGAACTAACTGTTCCCACGTTACATGAACTACCCTATTGATTTCTGAAATTGTATTTCACTCCACGCGGAAATGTTTCCGAGGACGTACCGATGCCAAAGATACCGTACATTCATCCAAGTGCGATCGCTGTTAACTTTCGAGATACTTCTGGAATCCAGTTGTTACTGTTTTCAATTTGAGAGACACTTGTCACGTTTAGGTAAATCATCGACTGGTCTCGCGATATTTCAATAACCGTTTTTAGGCTACGTTGCACATTCTAGACGCTCGTGAAGCGAACGTCTACTTCTATTGCTATCGACTTCTCGAGGGTCCTTTGAGCACTCGAGCTTCGGATTCTTTCCAAGGCATCCGACACGTGCCGAGTTTGTGTATTCTCCTGTAAATATTTCGCGTCAACGTTTACATTCTAGATACAGAGTAGCGGATAGCCGTCTGGTGCACTAGTTTTTGGGGTCGATAAGATTGAATGGAGATCGGGACTGACGGGGTACAACGCAGTTCTCTGTCGTTTACATTGCTCGACATTTTCGGGTGAAAGGGCCGTATCTACTCGCAGCGGAACGAACCGGCGAGCGTGAGAAAGGCTTGCGAAGAAAAAAAAGGGGAAACCATTGTCTCCCGCGGATGCCCGTCCGAGCGTTATGGATTGGAAACCACCCACGACGCTGGCAAAGGGAGACAAAGGGAGCGAGGGAAAAGGTAGCCAGAGCTTCATAGAAATGTCTTTGTTGTCACGACGAATTGGAAAGTCTCTGGCGCCAGTGGAAGCGCGGATATCTGTAAATGTTTTGTGGAAAATTTCTGATTCGCACGGGACAAATGCTTGACGTATGTTTCCTCTGTGCGGAGCAACTCGACGGACAGCGTTTCCCAACTGCTTCCCGCGGACAATTTTTTATACTGTTCAAATCGCTGTCATTCTTCATTCCTTTGACGTTCCTTGATGCGTCTGCGATGATCATCTTCTCCGAAGAGGCGTTTTTTAGAATCAATAGTACGTACCGATGGAAGTAGTCATTGCTCAAGTATCCCTAAAATTGGATCTGTGCGCATTGGCCAGGTACGAACGGAGAAGTGCTGAATTCACAGACTTTTAGTTCTTCAGTCATCCAACGAAATCACTGCAAAATAAAAGCATCAGAAGGTATTGGAAATCCGCCAGCTTTTTTCCAACATTTTTATTCGTCACCGTGCCCCTGTTTCCAGCGCGCTTCGATGCCAGACTGGGGCTTATAAACTGTTTAACGCAATTACCCTCGACTCGCGGGGTCTTTTCAAGCGACCGTTATCGATCGCCTAAAACCGAGAATAGGGAAGTACTTGTCCTTGGAATTTCCATATTTCGAGGGCAGCCAAGGTGCATCGAAAGCGGCACGAGAACCACGCATAGTTCAACTTTGTCTCGGCGCATCCTGGTCAGCTTGTTATGCCTCTAATCGCAAAGGGAAGAAACCTTGTCCGACGATAAATGGAGACTTTTATTGTCGACTATTAACATAGATTTGTCACATCGCTAGGCAGAAAACTTGTATGCGGTATCTTGCTCAAGTGGCCCGACAAAAGTTACCGAACTTCTAAATTCTTGAACCATAAATTCCACCGTGACGCATTTTACCATACCGTGGTAAGAATTATTCCTGACTTGACGAGAAACTTGTGCGCGTCGTAAACGCGAGACTTGAGAACAAATATCGTCCGACTCGAAGACAAATTGTACGAGATAATAAACAGTCTAAAAATCTACCGTTGTGAAATGATTAGAGCGGAAAAAGAAATGTTGAAGTTAATCAAGTCCTCCCGTTTTACGGTAGCGATACAATGTCTTCTAGACATGATTTAAAGGAATGAAACAAGTTAATCGGTAGTAACATCGGTGCTACTCGTTTGGTTCATCCAAACTCGAACCGATGCCTGTCATTTCCCTATGTATCCGGTCATGTTCCTGGCGTAAGGTGGGTTTCCGTTTGTCCTCAAATAGAACTTCCCTCTGACTGTCGACGGCACAGCGTATCCCATTAAAACCTCAGGGGTCCATATGCAATTTGCTCGAATATCTGGACGCCACCTAGGACAAC
The DNA here is from genome assembly GCF_026225885.1 of Hylaeus anthracinus. NCBI lineage: Eukaryota > Metazoa > Arthropoda > Insecta > Hymenoptera > Colletidae > Hylaeus > Hylaeus anthracinus. The sequence goes on along the minus strand of NW_026534330.1, from coordinate 1,807,711 downwards.
GGCTGGCAGGAAACCCAGAAGGATTCGTCACGGATTCCGCGTACAGCATCCAAGCTCGATTGTGTCCGCAAACAACTGAACATCGAATAAACACAATTTAGCGACAAATCGAGACTTTTAGTTTAGCAGCTAAGTAGAGATTAGCGGCAATTTAACTTTAGCTGTTCAGTTAACTCATAAGACGTTGAAAATCTTACTGTACTGATTGATGATACGCGAAACGCTTCGGCGGATCACGTTTCCCAGAGTGCAACCGGGTTGAATCGGTTTGCCACCGTTTGGATAAAAGTCCACGTGACCCAGAGGATTCGGAAAACCGAAGTTTCCGCCGTCGGTATGAATCACGTCTACGAACGTCGCGTCAGCCGCTGTCAAATGTCCCTCTCTGCCGGTGTTCTTGTAGAGAGGATAAGCTGGGTCCAATCCAGTGATCCGACCGACCTGGAAGCAAATTTTTCTGTTAACGGCGGAACCTCTATTGTTTAGAGTCATTCAGGAAATGTATTATACATATGTTTCAATCGTAGGCAGTGGATACTTTTCACGAAGAACATTCTTTACCTCTAGAAGTGGACTTACATAAAGATAATAAAAACAATGGAAGGATGGAATGAAAGAATGCAAATGCAAACGTAGAAATATATCATGACAGAGAACATGACAGCAAACGTAGAAATATATCACACTTGAAATATTCGAATGTGGTTACTTCAAATGAGTATCAGTTGATAACGCCCACGTTATTGGCATTTATATATATCGATTCAAATTTTCTTTTTATTTCAAGAGTGTGATAATCTTAAATGTAGAAAGGAATACGTATAAAAAATTACAAAAGCCTATGTTTGTTAATAAGCATGAATTTGACTTTTAAGTTTGAAATTTACTTTTCGTGGGGCTAACGCCTTTCCCATGAACCCAGCGATCTCGGCGCCTAGGCTGAATCCAATTACATGGAGCTTTGAGAAAGGCACTGCACCTTGAGCATCCAACCATTTCACAAAACGAGCGACTTGAGGTCCAACGATTTTCGTGTTTCGAACAGCTGTCACGTACCAAGGCAAGCCTGCCAACTTCGCCCAATCCACTAGTATCACGTTGTGTTGTCCTCGCTTGAGGTACACTGAAAGAAATCGCTCAGATTGGAGAAACTTCACGTTCGCACGTCTTCTGTTTTCATAGGAGGGGGGGGATTCTTGTGTGAGATGTAAACACCTGCTGAGAATTACTGATACGTACCGAGCAGACAATTTATTTTCTATTGCAGTTAACTTTGAGTGACCTCGAATGATCTTCGTAATGGATCATTGTATTTGTCTCGAAACTATTATAATTTGTCTTGCAGGCCGCACTCTAGAGGCATACCTTTACATTTTTACGTAAAAAGGATTTCTTCGGACGTAGAAATATGGGAACATGTAGCTCATCAAGAACTAATAAACTTTCGTCTACAACAGTTTTTAATTGCACTATCGGAAATATCTAAAAAAAATGGTAGCATTACTTAACGGGTAGACCCTGTATACACGGGTTGAATCGATAACCTTTTCATTTCTGAAGTAGGTTCAAAATGAATAAGAACAGAACGTTAAGAGAATCACAGGATTTATTGATAAGTCGAAGCAGTTATGATAAATTACGCGATTGTAACAGACCGTATAGACCACACTATGTAGTAATCGTGAGAAAGTGAAAGTACCGTCTCGAGTTGTGATGGAGCTACCTCCGGATGCACTGTCGCTGTATCCATGGATGAAGATCACGGTTGGATATCGGTTGTCGAAATTACTGTTCCGCAAGGAGTAGGGATTCGAGATGTCCAGCCTGGTCGGGTAAGTTGGATTCCGTCTGACGTAAGCACAAGGAGAAAATAATCAAAATTGTTATTAGACCTCAGATGTTTGCTACAAAACTGAAACATTCACCAAAACTGACTGTAGGATTTTATTTTTAAATCAAATATAAACGATATGGAATGTATACACACATATAAATGAACATACCAAATTTCAAAAGTTTATGCCAATTACTTTGCCTGCAAAAATATCATGACAATTCCCTTAAAACTACGTACTAAAAATAAAAGAGCACCCTCTTAAGTCGCACGATTAATTTATACCGCATTGGAATTGTTTTCCATCGTCGAACATACAGATAATCTGTTCGGAGTTTAGTGAGCCAATGCAAACCAATTTGTGCTTTCTATCGCTTACTTTCCCGCGACAAAGGTTAGACCGATCGATACGCGAACCAACGTACCTGGTGTACAACAGATAATCGATGTCGCGGTCCAAGTTGATGGGACAGCAGTACGAACAGGTACCGGATGGAAGCAGCGAAACGTGGAGCGGAACCTCACCTGGCGATAGAAAGGAAACGTTATCTCGAATGTTCGTCGAAGTTCGCGCATGGCGGCTCACAACCTCGACCAATTGTCGCGGTCGTCGTCATTGAACCTGAGAACGGACACGTGATATCGCGTGCGTTGCCGATCGACGCTCGTCAATACGCGTCGTCTGTATCAAAGGTCTCCTTTCTTACTACGAACCACCGTTGTCAGAATTTCCAATGATGCAGCAAACTCCCGCGTTACGCAAGTTTCTAAAACGCGAATTTCTACATCGCGTGAAAAATACGCGTATCTCGGTGACTTTTTTGTATTCTGTGGCCAATAAAAGTGTCCATAAAAATGAAGTTTGATCAGTTGTAAAAACACGTTTTACTAATGAATCAAGGCGAGCACTCCCTATAGAACGCCAAATGTTAGTCAATTTTCATGATATTTTTTTGGAGGGTAAGGAATGTACATATGTTTTCAGAGTCATAGGTACTTTTTAATGCATAATTCTAGTTTACAAAACGATTTTTGTTGTTTAAAAAGGATGGAAAATAATGGAGATGTAACCAGTCGCCTCGAAGCTGTCTGATAGGGAAGCCGAATGCGGTGACCAATCTAGCACCTCGTAGGATTATCTGAAACAGTTTACGCCAAAAAACTTTTTCATGTAGCGTTCGAATACTTCCGATGTCCGTCGTGAATATCATACTTCAAGAAGTATTTAACTGTTCACCATGACTTTGCTGAGAAGCATATTTTATTTTTAAAAAACAAAATTCTAAAGCTCCTTCTGGAAAGCCTTTTATATTCGTCGACTATTGTTTTGAGAACGGATTCATTTACCCAAAAAAAAGTAACAATGAATTTGAAAGCAAGGACGACGGAACACTATCAGGGCTAACCCATTCTGCTTCACGGAATTCTACGTTAACCATGTTCCATTTTCGAATAGTAGTAAATTTAAATAGAACGTAATTTTTTGTGTAAAAGTAGGTCAAAATGATAACATAAATTTTCTTTTATTCAGTGCGTCATCTTGAAAAAGAAAACCTTTAAAAATCATTCAATTACTTCTAAACATGATTAATTCCTTCGTATGAAACTACTTAACTATTGCGACCATATCTAGGTATTATATTACGTGTATACAATGTACGACGAGATGGATTCAGATAAAATAAGATGTTTACATTCTGAGAATTTTATTTTATTATCGCAGATCAATGGTTCTTATCACTTTTAATTACACGCTGTAGTCTGACGAAGAAACACCAGGTAGAGTTCTTAATTACATATAATAGTAGTATCCGTTTGAAAACTTCGAAAGAATAACATTTCAATTATTTCATTTTGTTTGTTAGTCGATTATAACTGTTTACACCGCATCGACAGAATTGCTTGTATCGTTCTGTGATGAATTAAATGTTGATACGTATATTTAACAAGTAAACTTTGATTTCACCATTTACGCATTGCAATTGTTCTTTTCATCTACAAATTCTGCAAATAATTTTAAGACCGCCAATGCTTGATACAGAAGCCAGTTCATTTTTTTCTTGCAAGGAATTGCTATAGATACATTCAAATTGAACGAGTTATGCAGATGACCTATCGCAAGCACCTCGCTCTGTATAAACATGTCCACTAAAACGTTTGATATCTTCAATTTTATATTACCTTCTCGAGTCGTTTTGGCATGCTTTCAAGAAGTTTCATAATGGTATTTCTGTTTATCTCAGACGAAACTTTCAACCCTTCGCTTGCACGATTTCTCCAAGTGTAATAAAACATGTTGAAATATCCATTCGATGTGCTCAAAGATCATGGAAAAATAATTTTTAAAATCCGTCCCGTCCTTTTTTTATTTTTTTAAATCTAAATGGAGGCGATATTTATTTGTTCAATCTAATATTTCATACATTTAAAGTATGAACAAATACGAACGCACCATATAGTAGACGTTATTTTTCTCCTAAATTGGAAATTACAGAAGTGTTCCAGATATACACTCGGTGTAAGAAGTATTCGTACAGCAACCCATTTAAAATAAATGGTTGCACTGGACAAACAGGGTATATAATTTTTGTAACTATATTAAATGCAATTTTAAAACTTGTTGTGCAATTTTTAATTTATTTTAGACTTTTGAAGTTGCGAACAAAATCACAATCATAAACGGGTTCGTGAATGAAAAAAGTTTAAGAAGCCCTGCCCTAAACGAATCTCGCAAGTCTGTAGTCGACAGTTGTGGGAATACGAATACTTATGTGACTCACTGTATACCTTGATGTTAACCCAGACCTATAGCGACCTAACTCACGCTAACTTGCGGTTACCTAGTTAAACCTGCAGCGGTACTTGGATGGAACATATCTGGTGTTCAATTCGAAACTAGCCTAAATCTGATCCAGACATTCACCTAACCGTCGTCTAACACATCTGGTTTTCAATTCGAAATTAACCTACATCTGGTCCAAACACTCGTGTAATCATCGTCTAGCATAACTGACGTTCAATTCGAAATTAACCTAATGTTTAATTCAGACACTAACCTAACCATAGTCTATTTGACTGCTGGTGCTGGAGCTTCAAGTGGTAGTTCTTCCGTTTGCCAATACATGGCGAGATGTTTTGTCGGGTTTGCAACGTTCGCCATTTTTGTTGCTTCACTACAGACCGTTAGAATGTTAGAAAAAGCACCTGATCGACGAAAACGGCGAGTTTAAGGCGCATAGAGCGAGTTAATCAACCGCGAGCGTCGATGTGTAGCGTGTCCGTAAGTCGAGGTGCGAAAAGGCAAGCGGAACGGAATCGCTTCGAGCATCCCAGACTTTTGCGCTATCGATCACCGAGTGCTCTTAACCTAATGTAACTGTGGCTCGATAGCCGTGATTTAGAAGCGACGAGAAATCATTCTCCGTAACCGATGCAACGATCACACGACCACATGCCGCGAAACCATTCTACAGTTGACCTAATAAATGATTCAAAATGGTTAACAAATCTTAAGGCAACCAGTCGTCTGTAACAATATTTAAGGTAAAGAGATTACCAGAGGCAATTTTTTATTGCAACAAATTACTTGTCATCGTCAAATATCCAATTAGTTTCAATCCCTGTAAGTTTTATAAAGATTCGCATACTACGTAATTTTTTAAAAATTCGTCAAGAAAATGTAGCGAAACTGTCTATCGATACGTCAAGAAAAAGAAAAGAAATGTATTTTACTATTATTGAAATCATAACATCACTAAAAATGCAAAATTTGTAACTCATCGTCCGAACGTAAGAAGTTGATCACCCACTGTAGATTAATGTTCTTGAGAATTGACCTAAATAGCAGAGCAACTCTGCAACTGAAGTTCATGCGTTGACCTTAATCGCGAGAATTTATCGACACGAACAGGATCACTTAACGATTACGACGAAAGAAACTCAGGTTTGGTTACATCTACACTCGATAGAGCTCACGCAATGCACGCACTAGTTATTATATCGTTCATTAATGCTAATAAGTTCTTCTTACATCCTGTGCATCTTAGTCCCCTTCACCCAGATATATTTTGTAGTACACGAGAGAAAGTTTCACAATCCTCTTACATGACCAAGCGATGCATAACGATTCTTGTTGTTTATAAATATATCAAGCAAATTCGATGCATATGCTAGTTTGTATAGAACATCGTTTCATAAGATTTAAATAACCTCCTGATATAATTGGCCGTATTGATAGAATTAACATAAATTCCGCGCAGGAAGGAACTGGAGTTTACACGAGCACTAAATGCTTTTCTCGAAAGGGACCTTTCAGAATATTTCAATGAAAAGCAGGCCAGTTAAAAGCAATCCGCAATTCAAGCGCTGCTATTATTCACTTACTTCGTTCCGAGCACATAGCCACATACACGTCACGAGAACAACTCTTTTAATTAAGGAAAAAACATTTCCTCCCCGTGTTTCTGGTACCCGGCGTTCTTCGTTTCAACAGTTTCTTTATCGCTGGTAATTTCACTCTAATTACAGTCTCAGACTATCCTGGCAATAATTACCCGCAAAAATTCCCGTACCTTCATTAGCTGTAATTACTGAAAAGACGGACAAAAATAATCTTGTACCACTCGCCGCGAGTTTTCACCGTACGAAGTATATGCTGATCGCAGTTCAACAGTAATAAACTTGGTTTTTCGTTACCTCTTTTGATCACGAGTACGCGGCACAGTACGGAAACTAGGAATTGCGGCACCACCATGTCTCCGGAACCGAACTAAAACTGAAAGATCAACTGATGGAGGCAGGATTCCAGTCAACGACAGAAGCGGGAGCAAACTGGTGGAAATTGAAAGCAGTGATCAGCAATGTTCTGGCACCGAGGATCTCGAGCATGACGCAAGGCGTTGCCAGACTCCCTTTCTGGGAACTTCGAGGTTTTCTATAGTAAAAGATAAATTACTGGCTCTCAATTGTATCTTGATGGAAAGTTACATAAAGCAGAAGTAAAACTTTGGTGTCAGGAACGAAGGGAACGGATGTTTCTTAAACGAAGCCTAATATTAGGCGACACGAACTTTTCGCAAAGATTCTGTTTTGAAGGTAAATAAACAGAAGTGCGTTTATTCATGGAGACTAGAATCGAACCTGTTTTTGTACGGTAGATAGGGACCGCATAAATGAAACGCACAAAAAAAATATTTGGAAACTTGACAAAAAGCTATGCGATCGGGTAATACATTAAGGGTCAATGAATTCGTCTTGAAAAGCACTATCGCATGATCCCCGAGCAAACATGTAGTTCCATTTAAAACGCGAAACTTCGCCATCATATCTTTTAAATTAATAATATAAACAAAATTTCGTTTACACCACAATATAGGGCCCATTGTATCTTGCAATTTACGTGTAAACAATTTTTTCGTGTCATCAATGGTTATTGAAATATGCATCTGTCACACTTTACCGTGGACACCCTGTATAACAAATAATGCTTTCATATCGTATTGAAGAACATTTTTTTCTCAAAATCACATAAAAGCTATATCTAGGTATCATTAAATTTTTGAATAAAGTAGGGAGATATCAATATACGTCGTATATCTCTGTCTACGATAGAATTTCTATCTGATTAAAAATATATTATACATTAAACGCAAGAAAATTGGATAGGTTCTGAAGTAACACTGGAAATCCCTGCAACAACGATCCCATTTTTTGTCGGGATTGCACATTTTATCGGAAGCTGCTCCAATTAGTACAAAGTTCAAACTGGAATTTAAATCTTCCAGGTACTTCAAATTAACCGAATGGCTACCTAGCCTAAACCTGACCTTAGGTGACATCAATTTTTCACGGTTATTCTGTGCCGATGTGCAAACAGAGGAAGCCGGGACTTTTTTCGTGGATCCCCAAGCGCAAACTACGACAATTACTGAGCAAATTGGATGCAGCAGATCGAGGAACTAATGGAATGCTCGATGGCCTTCTTGGCTTCGACAGAAACGAGTACAAATTCATTTGCGACTGACGGGTGTATCGAATGGAAATTGCACAATTTCCACTCTGCAATTCCATTAACCTCCTGAGTGCAACATTTTGAGGAGTTTACGGGACTCTGATTTTACATCGTGTATAAACCGAGATTTAGTTGACGTCCGAGTTCCGTCTAAATTGTTCTTGACAAACGACCCTATCATTCAGAAATCTTTTTCATACATTCTGAAGTTTGTTCAATACCGGATAATAACAAACCTTTGAGAACACTTATTGTAAAGCATGGTTGCGTGCGAAATGACCGATTTCGTAGAGAAGCTTCAAACATCTGTATTCTTATTACAAATTAATTTTATCCATCAAAATGAACACGTTTGTACCAATCAAACCAATCGGATGCACAAGTTACATGTTCCGATCCGCATCAAGAGCGATCCAAAGTGTTACACTTTGCAGTCTAATATACACCGAATACGACACGATCCGGGTGCTCGTATTTTGGGATTCGGCTGGGCGTTCATCGGCAAACAATAAACACGAAAGTCCAGAACGAATGTCGCGCAGGTTTTCATTTGCCGTCGGATGATCCTGGCATAGGACCGTCCAGTTGTTCGGCGCGTACGTATATCTGGGTCAGGGTGCTTTCCAGATATTAGGGGGATGATGCGCAAAATATCCCCACCACGGTGTCCAGCATCGGTACAGCAACTTTTCACTCCGACGCACCGACCGTGGACCGTCTCGAATCACAGCCAACCAATGTACCACTTAACCTGCGAACACCACCGATCGTCCCGCCATGCCGTGCCATTGTTTCCGCGACGAAACTCGATGCCAAGAACATGACAAAATCTTTTTATACCGCTCTGCCGTTCGATGTCCTTCGACAGTCCTCCTTCGCAATTTCGTCCAAGCTTTGCAAGTTTGCGAAGCGCTCAGCCATAAGGATATCATATTTTTCTTTAACTACGTTCACTCGTGTGTAAGGGCCGAAGTGCCCTTCGAGTTTCGCCGTCTAACGTAAATGTCCCAATCTCTGCTCATATCCTCATTTCTAATCTCTTCGTTTCATTTCGATTGTTATGAACGTTACGTTTGGACAATAGTTGCAAATCTTACCTAGAATATTTTCTATAAAAATATGTATGGTAACATAAAACATAAAATATTGTGTACGTATACTTATTAACGAAACGAAAGAAATTTTTTAGACAACTTAATAGTTCTTCTTTGACGCACTTCTAAAATTGTACCTGGATTATAAGATTATTATATAGAATTACATGATTTATCTCTGCGAAAGGAAATACTGTCTCTTGTTTTTGACCGTCTCGCAAGTCTGAGAAGTTTTATCGAAACTGACGAGGAAACCTCGTCATGGTTTCTGGTGGGAATGGGTGACTTTTCAGGGATGCAGCAGCATGCTTTGAATTTCATGAAATCTCGAAGACCGAAGTCAACGGATCGTTGAATCCGCTAGCCAAGAAGTGGTTGTGGAACTTTTCGTTTGTTTTGGTAGACGGTGAAAGGGTGAGTTTACCAACTTGAAAGATCGCGTGGCGCGAGTAGGTAAAAAGAGCTACGGCGGAAAGCGTAAAACAAGGATTCGCAAGAAAGAAATAATGTATCGATTGATTCCTAGTATCCGTGGGGCAATAATAGCGCTGATAACTATTGTTGAAGCATTATATCATTATGAGTCAACCTTCCACGAAAGCGAACAGACTTTCAACTTGCTCGGCTTAGAAAAAACAATAAAACAGTGACAAGAATAGATGCTAAGGACTATTATTCATATTTCCGTTCAAACGTACAAATATTAACGTTTTGTTTCAGGATAAACTGTTAACAAAGCTAGAGGAGAACGAGCCAGAGTTAGCCTCTTCGCAGGAAGATGAGGTGAGTGAACTGCTATCCACTATTCTAACCCTCATAATTACAGTAAAACCTCGATTTAACCCTCTGTAATCAAGCGCGACTTTGCAGCCACAAACCCATTATCTACGCTTGTGCAATAACATGCCAAACAATATTGCAACTACTGTTTTCATGTAACAAAATGTCGGAATTTCCAGCATTTGAAAATTAAGTTTGTTTATTTGAACATACCACAAATTGTTTTTTCCATTGTTACCGATTCAAAGGAAAGTATTTTTCAGGATTTTGTTTAACTCATTATTATCGTGTATTAAGAAATGATTGTTTCGCATTGAATTCGTAAGAAATAAAAATGTTTTGTTTACACGGGTTATGTATTACCAGAATTTGAGACCCTGAGCGCATAAGAATTCGTAACTCACCCTTTGAAGAACCACCCTAATAAATTCAATTAAACGTGAAGAATGGAGTCGTTCGACCGTCCATCGCGACTAAAATTACAAACATAATTTGTTGTCGTTGTGAAAAATAATATCTTCTTTGAAAATCTTTCTCAATAAGCTGTAACTGAATCGCTTGGCTGGATAACTTGAAAATCTAGTACTCGACGAATAACCGCAAGGGAGATTTCACTTAATCTTCCCATCGAACGAAAGAAATTTCCTGCGGGAAGATCGAGTAGCCTCTGATCCAATTAACGCCCCAGGGAGACCCTACAGGGGAGTTTCTGAATTATCCCAAAGCATGGTTAGTGGGTAAGGTCAGCTGCGTTTGCCACCATGTCCGCCTCCACTTTTCTCTTCAAGGTTTCTCGGGGTAACCTCGTTACTTTCTCTCTCGCTACGAAGGACACAACGTAATCAAGCCTAATTCGTAATTTCACCAGGATGGAGGTCGATGATTGACGGGAGAATAAGATTTTCTCGTTTTCCCGCGAGTAAAGAAACAGGAATAAAAGAAACCGTCTCTGTCGTGACGTCGGTGAAAAATTTCAAGGAATCAATTCCGTTCTCTCGATGAAAGAGTCTTACTGCTGATCCGACTACCGTAACTTGCATTTTAATTTGCATTGCATTTTCCTTCGTATCCTATTCCAGTTTAAACATACTCGAATCCCGCATAATTCCACTTACTTTGGATTCGATTATGAAAATGTATGTTTATCGAGCTAATTTTCTGCATGTACAAATTGTTCCGTTTCAAGCGGAATTGTTCGACATTTTATGAGGGGAAGAAGCTTTGAAAAAAATGTTTTTACATAAGATATTTGATTTTATTCTTCAAAAGAATAAACTTCGCAGAAAAATGTCATCTTTATCCTTTAAATCAACTAAGGGACCATAAAGTTATCTGGTATTGACAATAACTCGACTGGATGTTTATGAAGCGTTTCACAAACGCTGCGCGTATACCATTTTATAACGACAGTAAATGCGTGAAGATATTTCTTATTGAAGCGTCGTTGCATAAACGTCTCTGAGGGAACAGGGAAAACAGCGGACGGCTTAAATGTAATATTATTTCCACGTTCTTCCAACAGAATTTTATTTAGTGGGGCAAAGATGTAAAATACCAGTCTGCAAAAGACTGACACAGCCAAGTTGTGTATATTCAAGGTAGTGGAGTACAATAGGACTTTAAGATTTTGTTTTTTAATGCTGCAAAAGATATGGTATACATCCATTATTTTTATTTTAAATGAAACTTCATACGATTCGAAATAAACGTAAAAGATGATGTCGTTTAAGCGTTCACAGCGACTACGTTTATTAAAAAATAAAATCCCCTTTTGTTAAACCCGTTATTGTACATGTTCGCGATCTTTTCTTTGAAAATTTACTGTCATTCAGCAAGGGATTAAACGTAACGGAGAATTTCCATAAAAAGTTTTAAAAAAAGATGAAAAGATACACTGACCCAGAAAGCTGTGGAATGTATTAATACGCCTCTGAGAGTGAGGTCAAAGTAGCTGCACATAGAATTTTCGACGCTCTAGTCGGATGCTGCACAGAAAGGCCTCTCTGTGGCGCTCGAAAGACAGCCATTGGTCCGGGAAAGTTGCAATTTCCGAGCGAATAGGCCGCTCAACGGGTTGCAAAAGTCGATTAACCGAGCTGACAAAGAGCTAGCTGTGCGACTCCTGACGTGCTCGTCCAGCCTCGGCAAACTATTAATATTTCGATTAAGTCGACGCGTAATTCGATCATGTCAGTTACGGCGGCTGAGATACATACAAACAATGTACGAGAGACACTTTCAACGTTCGTAAATGCCAATAGAAAATTTCCGGATTGCGTCATCAACGACCCGTTCGAGCTTTAATAACCCTAATAACACTTACTCTGGGCGAATCGTCAGCTACTTCTGTCGACACAGTCCTTTAGATGCAGGATTCTTTTACTTCGATGATAAAATATTAAACTACAAATATAATTCGACTATGTAGAGTAACATATTTCGTGCGTACGCAATTTACTACTGGCTCGGCTAAATTCTATTTTCTATGATGCGATCAGAAAGCTTCGTGTCTGACGAAGAAAATGTGTTTCTGTTGACGGAGCCTACGTAGAAAAATAAGGCAATTCATTGGTATTTTCATCTATCCTCGATACAGCTGCGTAAAAAGAAGTCCGGTTTATATTTGAATGACTCTTGTATAACGCGAAGAAGGATTACGCAGTTTTGATGTCTCATAACACCTACGTTTAAATATTGTTGTTGCAGAAAAAATTGGTTTCCGGATGCGATGACTATCGCAATTATTAAATTGAAATTAGGCTAACGATAGTACGAGCGATAAGATTAAAAGCAACGCGAGGTAAACGCAGCAATCTCGGACCATGAGCGTTAATTTTCTTCCGTGTGTACAACTAAACAATGCTTTCATGTCACCTGGACTCGTGTCCGTGTCTCAAGTCCGTTCATCATTTCCGTTGTTATTCGTGATGGAAACAAAAATAAAACGAGAGGGAGAATAACGTATCGCGGGCGGAGAACAATAGTCGACAATCGGGGAAGCCGATAATGACGACAGAAATGATTTTCCGTCTTCAACGAGTTCTTTTCGCGTGCGATGCGCCGTGCAACGTTCATCTGTCTGCTTTTTGTTCCTCCTACCCTTTTTTTTTTCCGCGATGACGTGATGCATCCAGTGTACGCTATTTATTCCTTCGATCTGAAATCAGGAAGAACAGTGTCGAGCATCGAGACATCAGGAGTCATGAAGAGTCTACTATCCATCGTCGGCGTTGTCGCCATATTGGCGCTTTCTGTAAGCAAAGATCTTCGTTAACATATTTCGACTCTTCAGGTTTCAGCTTCATCTTTTCAAGTCCCACAAATCAGGGATTATAACTGTTGTAACCAAAATAGATATATTATTAAATTCTCAGTCAAAAGTAATGTTTATTTCTATATTCCAGAGATGAATAAAAGTCTATCCGAATAATAGATAAACTGGCACACTGTACGTTAACAGATCGTAAGCTATTCATCTTGTATTCGCCGTTTGATATTTTTTCCATCCCTAACCAATTCTCTTGGTCACATTGCCATCTCACATTCAATTTTCGAGGCCCAGTTACTATGTAAATCAAAATTTGAAGTGTCAACAGTCCACCGACCTAGTCCTGTCATAAGTTCTGTTACAAGTGTGGAGTTCATCATAAAAAAAAAAGAAACATTGTCATCTTTAATTCCCACCAGGATTCACAGTTTTATGTCGAAACAGTCTAATATACACACAAGCTTTCCTGTTAATATTTTAATGAGAAATCCGAAACACTCTAACCAGTTTAAAATCATTCATAAGTGGATCGAAATGTAACGAACCAGAAAGCAATTGTTTTGTGGGGCGTGTCCCATCAAGGTGTGCCGCGCCTTCACTTTTGTGAAACAGGTGTTAGAGCCGGGGCCAAAGTCTACTGAACGGATGTGCTAAAAGAAATGGTAAAACTTGTAATAACGAGCGTGATTCTCTTCCAGAGGCAAAGGTTCGTTTTCCAAGAAAACTTCGCCCCAGTTTGCAAAGCAAAAGCAAGCGTACAGAATGGAACAATGACCTATAGGTCATTTCATTCGGGGACTTGTCCTCTGGTAGCCTAGATTTGAATTTCGTTCGTTTTAAACTGTGCTGAGAAACAGAAAGAGTAGTCTATAAGATTGTTTAAAAGTTAAATAAACAAAAATTGATAGACGTTCAACAGCGAGATATATTAGCAAATAACGTATCTTTAAATTATTGAAATCTGTAGGCGATTCGTTTCTCTGCATAATTACTCGAATTGCTTGTGAAGTAGTTTTTATATCGTCACAACCGAAAGAGACATTTAGGTGGCTACTTCTGTATGACACGCTTTCTATATACCACTCTCCTCAGACTTGCAACAGAACCTATCTACCATCGTATTTGCGGCAGATTTTGTGACAAGGTTAGGTAAAGTACGCTTAACATTTATTGGAGGTTACTGCATCTTCGTTGGCGTTCGATGACAATCAGACGGAAGCTCCTAACCAGCTTAGGGAGAGACGAAGTCCACAAGGGGGTTTCCAAGATTGTGCTCCTCCACCAAACGGCCCACCCCCGAATGGACCACCACCAAATGGACTTCCTCCATGTGGCCCACCGCCATCCGAACTTCCATCTGGACTTTCAACCGCCGCGAATGGACCAATGGTATCTACTGAGAAGTCGAGGATGAGAAGAACCTTAATACGTCAACTCGCTGCACAGGGGGGACAAGAGGGACAGGGTGGACAAGGAGGACTGAGTATTCCCATGCCGGGTGGTGGTGGAATGGACATGGGCAACATGGGCAACATGGGAAACCTGGGGAACATGGGTATACCCAACCCAATGGGAGGAGGTGATCTTAATTCTTTTGGAAAGTACTAATTTCACAAGTACAACAGAGAAATGACAATTGTATATTTTTCTTTAGGTGGTGGACGTAACATGGGATGAACGAAAACCAAATATTTTTCAGAGTTACAGGGTCGATAATGTAACGTAAAACCGGTTCTTGTTTGTACTTTGTAGATTTTTGATGTTCAGACAACGAAATAAATACTTTGGCAGTAAAAACTCAGTGTTCGTAAATTTTCTTGTACGCAGGATGCAAATCACGTTCGCATAAACGTTTGTTCCACTTTCAAATTTCCTTCCTGATTTGTCTCGCGATTAGGATTATGCAAATTATTGCAGACACAAATTCTATTTAAGGTTTTTATATATGGTCGCGTTGTTATGTTAACTTTGGCAAATCGCAATGTATACAAAACGTAACGTTCACTTTAATTTGTTAAGGATAAGGAAGCGTTGATGGTTTAGTGTAAATAAAAAAAAATTGTGAAGGCATTTTTTATTAACACCTACAGTGGCAGACATACTAATGAAAATATTTAAGAAGCTGAAAATGCGTTCTTATAAAATTGGTAACCATATCATTGAACATTTCCGATGGTATTTATTTTTATAACCTGACGAAAATTCACCAATCCTATCCAGACTTTGTTTTCTGTAACACCTGATCTTCAGAATTAGCTTTTGAATGTCTTAGTGAAAATCTCTGTTACCCATACGTGGGTTACGTGACGATCAACGTGATAAAGGCAAACCATATTGTACTTGTGCCTAAAACTGATTTAATGACTAATAAAGTATTTTTTAAATAAAACAATCTGAGTTCACACTATTAATTAACACAATATTTAGACCGTCTCTATTGAAGAACACTCCCTTTCTTTGACGAGACGCAGGCGATGAAAGCCGATCATTTACCTCCTGAAAATATCTGCTGACTGATCAGAAACTCCCACGAAGGGTTGATAGGGTTTCACCTTCGACCTTTTCATCAATTTCACCGCGTGCGATGCTTTAACTTTCCAGGGAATTAATCCCAAATGCTAGTTACGGAGATCGAGTTATCATATTTAACGTAGTTAGTATCCTCCATCGGGATTAGATCTCAATTATCGTTCGCTTTATTCTTGCAGTGTGTGATCTGCGTGAACGCCAGAGCTACGATGCAAACGGCTCCATGTGGGCACCGTGTGGTCTGCAGGTAAACTACTTAAAATATTCAAATACCGTGTGCTTCCAAGAGAAGTTTCTACTTGGAGAGATCTGTGTGTCAGTTCATCAAACGTAATCGAGAGGTTGTGTGCGCGTGTAACCTTTAGCACTTTCTGAATGACGTCTATTTTGAAACCTAGACGGAGATGGTTAATGCTATTTTAAATGGAAATTTTCTTGGCTCGTACGTTGGTAGTTTTTCAAAATGAAGTAAAAAAGACATAGTCATTTGTCGCAGTCAAGAATTTGCATTTAATAAACGAATCTAAAAGAAGAAATAATTATGACGATCTTCAGCTCAAACATAATCAAACCAGAGCTATTATTGAAAGTATATTAAATTGATGAAACCTAGTAAATAAACAGTCAGTACCATTTGGTACTGATTTCATCTTTTGTTCGATTTCAATAAATTTATTTCTATTTAATTTTATGAAGATCAAAATTTTGTTGAATACTATTTTAGTCTTCACGATGGAGGTCTCTGTTCTCGTATGTTGCAGGCGCTGTTTCGTCAAGACGATACAAATGGCCGTTTCGCAGAGGCTTCTACCTCTGAGATGCGTCATATGCAGAGCGAAGATCCTGCGTTTGAAGCAGACTCTAATTCCACGGGACGTAAGTAGCGTTGATAATTATGCGACTTCCTTTTCCAACTTCCACGTCAACTATTTAATATTTCACTGAACTGTACCCGTCAAGAGACCTTCTCACAAGGGAAGTATCGCGAGTGATCGTACGTGATTCGATTAAAATTAAAAACAAATCTTTCTTGTTTTATTCGCGTACTTAACTACCAAATGCAAAATGTTACTCCAAACGTTTCACATTTGCGTGAAATGGCCCTCAAACTCGTTACACCCTTTCCAGTCACTGTTGCAGAATTTTTACTCGCACATGGTGTAGACGACTCTTGGACATCCAAGAATTTCATTTACGTTTGGGAATCGAGGTTTAGAAACACGAACACGGCAACGCTAGGTTCGCGTTGATCCATTCGATTCCGGTAGCGTAAAATTGCGGGTAATTGGAGCGGACTCGGAAAGCCCTCGTCGCCTTTCAACAGATCTGAATGCCACGTCGCGCGACGTATGACCACTCGGTTCGAAGCTGTATTCATAAATATCGTCGGACCTGAATGCGCAGTCCGCTCTTTTTGCATTTCTCTGCAATTAATCTCGCGAAATTTCCGCCGTGTACACTACAAACGACCCGTAAATAATTCGTTCGGCCCCCTCGAGTATGCTTCTTCGATTAAAGCCGTGGAGTACTTCGCCGTTGCTTTAAACGCTAACCGTCCAATAATAACGAAAGCCAAAATTAGTCGAAAATTCCGTAAGTTCGTTTCGCTGCGCTACCTTTGCGCAATTGGATCGTATTGAGCGTAGAAATTAATTCTACGTATTTCTATTCATCCATTTAAACCTTAGGTTAAACACAGTCTGTCTGACGCATTGGTTCTTGGTGTGGGCACCTTGTAAACAAGTGATTCTCTATCTGATTTTGAGGTGTGATGATCGCTTCGCATGGACGAATCAAAAATGTGTTATTTGAACGTGTTTATCTGATATTTTCAAACATATATCTTTCGAACGGATAAACACTGAACCAAGCATTAAAAAATATTCATAAAAGGGTGCCATTTGTGATCTTGCATGTGCCACTTACCCTTTAACAAAGTCTGATAATATTGCCCCATTATGACTGAAATTGTTTTACAGAGAAAATTAACTTATTTTGTAACCGTTGCTTGCAGCATCTCCAATTTGAAAATAAACGTTCTTACATCGTTATCATTACGAACGGCTCGTTAACAATGGCTCGTTATTTTCCGTAGTACTCGATGTCAGGGAAGTCCTGGGTGCTGCCACAGAGTGCGTCAGAGTACAACATGGGCACGGGTGTGTCTGTAGGGGTGACTGGTCCAGGTGGCAGATGGCTTCCTGGAAATGTACCAGCCTCTGCGTCTCTGTATTCTATGGCGAGCGGCTCATCCTCTATTTCTGGTTCGTAAACGTTGCAGATAGATTACGCAAGGTAGACAGTAATCAACACGTCAACGTAAGACGGTTCTATACCGAGAAGCTACTAATTGTGAAGAAATCCTTTATTATGGATGTTTCAACAACTTTTAAAACCTTTCCGACACCTTTTGCAAAACTAAAGAATTATTGCTACATTTATAAAATGATGCACAAAATTAAAATGTTATATTGTTATATGATATCAAAGAACGTGGTTAGACTTGTGAACTACACTCTATAAGAAAAAATGTATTCGAATGATATTGGACGAATACATACATATCAATTCATTCGTGACGCACACTCAATCGAGCAGTCATAAATTCTTATCTGACGTACAACTAATAAAACAAAATCTTTTATTTATTACTCGGAATTTGTACCGAAGGTAAAAATGTTAACAAGTAAGTTGCTCGTCTTCGTGAAGAAAAATAATTATTTAATCAGTATTTACTTTGCTTTCTCGATAACTCTGAAAGAAATTGTACAAATTATACTTAAAATCGAGACAAAGCAATATGGATGCGAAGATTAAGTAGTACAGTTCTTTCGCAGTTTACTTCGTTCATGCGACACCTGAAATAGATTTCTAACAAAATAAGTACCGGTAATATACATAAATAAATATAATATAAATAAATTCCACGCCAAATCGATCACTTTCAATATATCACTTTCGATATCAGGAACACTGAAGAAATTGAAACATATTGTAGTTCACATAAATTAGCATTTCGCTATTTACGAATATGTTACAAAAATATAAGATGTAAAAGTATGATTTTTTTAAATTCGATCAAACTTAGATATACTATATATTTTAAACAATTTAAAAAAACGATGAAACGAAGACTTAGCCCCACTCTTCGTCCTCTCCAATTTCTCGTGAGCTACGATATATTTCAATTCACTCAAGACCCCTGACCTCAAGTACAGAAAACGATCGATTCGGCGTAGGATGGTACGTTTACCCTAATTGAAAGAAGACGAGTAAACAAAGGGACATGTCTAACGTTGCTTCGCCTTTATTGGCGCAGGAGTGTCTTCCGTATCTTCGTCGAGTTCGTCTTCTGCAAGTAGCACAGGAAGTTCCAGTCTAGGGAAACCTACAAGGGTGAGGCAACCTTCTGGAGCGACCTTAAGACGTTCGCAGACGCAATCTATGAAACTGAGGATTCAGGTATGTCGAGCGTGGAGAAAGAATGCTTGGAAACAGTGATTTTCTCTTTTGAGTGACAGTTTTTGTTTCACAATAAATTTAAGTGACGGTGTCATCCCCGCTCAAATAAAAATCGTTATCGCCCCTCAGTTTTTAAGCAAGCTGACGATTCGGGTTTTGTCACTTGAAAGCGGGAATTACTGTATATCGAGTTCGCTAACTTTGTGTACTTTATCGACGCATACCAGGAGTATCAGGATCCTGTTCAGCAAGTTACCGAAGAGGAGGAAGTCATGAGGGAAAACCGGGAACGTAGATTGCCACCGATCAAGGAGTTCCAAAGGGACTATCGCGCAGGGAAAGCCTCTACTAGGATACGGTAATGGGCCAACGTTTTTCTACCTCCGTACTTGGAGAACGATACAATTAAGGGGGCTGTTATTGAGAAATATGCGAGGATATTCTCCACTCCAGACGCGGAATACATGTAGCGAATATAATACAGTAGAAACTCGATTATTCGAGCACCATTACCCGAAAAGATTCTTGAATTCTTCCCACGACAATTGCATATAACTTCTTAGAGATCTTAAGAGTGGTGACAGTACAATTATATTGGGCAAAAAATTCGATATTGACAAATCAATTGCTATTGAGAACTATTTGCAACAGTTTCTACTAATAGGAAAACTGCTAAAGCGGCGAAAAATGAAATTTTTCTATACCTTTAAAAAGTACAGTTTTCTGTTAGTTCACGGAATGGAGATAAAACGAAATAACACCGTATCATGGACCTATTATATGTCGAAAAGCTATATTTAAATTTGTTATTTGTAATTTTTATTATCGATATTTGTGTTGTGTTTTTTTTGAAATCTTTATTAGAAAATCGACATGAAACATGTAAAACATTTAATTAGAAACTTCCCTTATCCCAGCGCCCATGTTCCCCGATTAATTCTGATAATCGAGGTTCTACTGTACTAGCATAAACCGAACGACCGCCGACGAAGTAGCCCCGGTGTAGTCGAAGTGTTGGGAAACGCTGATTTATACTATCCACTGACAGCTGTGGCTCCATCCTTTTGCAACGTATATTCGAAATTTTTGGTCCGCAGATGTGCTCAAAAAATCGTAACCCAACTAGAAACATCACCGAGTCCTAGAGGCTCGACCAGCGGGGCAACCTCGACGTCTGGGTCGTTAGCGAGAACGTCGACGAAGAGGCCGCAATCGACACCGAAGTTGTCGGTGGTTCAAGAGGTCCAGAAATCAAAGAAGGAGAAAGAGAGGGAGAAGGAGCGCGAGAAGGCTGAGAAGGCTCGTCAGAAGGAGGAGGAGAAAGCGGAGAAAACCAGGCAGAAAGAAGCTAAGAAACTGGCGAAGGAGGAAAAGAAGAGAGCCAAGAAGGAAGCGAAAGCGAGGCGAAAGGAGGCCGAGGAGGCCCTCCTCAGGGAAGAAAAGTAGTCTTCTGTCGAGTAGGAACAACGTAGAGTTCAGAGTGATCAATAACGTATTCCAAAAGCCCGGGCGAGACTCTCTCGATCCCAATGGAACGAAGGACTTTGAATACACTTGATCTCTTCACTCCCGGGATTCGTTCGAGATGAACCGCAAACCCGGTCGTTACCGAAATCAAACATTCACGTGCGTTTTGTAATTCTTAGAGTCCAATTTAGAGGTAGTTTTCTTCCCGAGACGTGTCTGCTTCGATTCCTTCGAATCGAGACTGGACGGGGTCGCCGTTGAACTAGCGTTTCATTCCAGGGAGAGATGGTCTATTTACCGAGCGTACTGTTGCTTCGTTCGTCGGGCGATTAGAATAAGGCGTTTTAACGTTTTATAAAAGAACAGGCCAACGCGTTTTGCGGCGCATCTCGAACCACCAACGATCCCGGGGGAGCAGCGAACGTATAGCGACGGTAGAGAAGTATACCTAAGAAAACCTAGAAGCGGCCAAACTTAGCAACCTGTCATATCGAGTTATTGCGGACTAATAATACTAATCGATAGGAAGACTCGAGAGCGTAGCGGCTACGTTGCTATTATTTGATTAATCGCGTAAATCTTCACCCTACCCAACTCCCTTTGTCCTAAACGTTTCCTTTTTAGGAACAGTAACCGCGTGACGTTTGTCGTTACTTTTTTTATAGGCCATCCGTCAGTTCGTACTTAATGTCTATCGTTTTAGCGGTGAAGGAACGCCAATCCGAGACCTATTTTTCGAATCTGCTTCACAGACAATACTTTGTGGACGTAGTTTGTTTCGCAGTTGATCAACGCCGACTACCAAGAACACGCGGGAACGTTTATTAACGATGAACCTGTTCCTCCAGTCGTAGTCGGTTCGAACTAGCCATCGTTCCATCGATAGATAAACCAGGTCTCATTCATCATTTTTCGGATACGGAACGTAAAACGGCAGGTTCAACGAGGAAAATCAAACGCGACTATTCTGCTAAACCTCGCTCGACGGTATTGAATATCAAATGTCTGTACTAATTTTAGCGATTACCTAGAGATAACGCGAAAACGTCTCGGTAATTATTTACGATTGTACCTACCTCACCGATTTCAATGACTTTGAATTACGTTGCACGTGGGATGCCTTTTAGTATCTTTTTGTAATGAAAAGAATATCACTCTATCTCTTAATTTCCACGATATACCTTCTTGTTGCAAATATGTAATGAGTTTTCAACACTTTCGTGTCAGCAGGATTCATGTAAGTTACTGTCACCGTCACACGTTATATTGTTTGGCGATGCACAGTAAATCATAACGATCATTGCCGTTTTTTGACTCAATCGTCTGTTTGATATGAAACGATATATGTAAATAAATATGATTTTGTGTACTTATTTCGAAGACGTAGTCGAATACTTTTTATTTTATACTGTATAATATTTTCTTACTAGTCTTCTATCAAATATAATACTTTTATATTTTCACTCGCCTCTCTACGTATTTGATATTTCTTTTTTACATAATAGCATGCAACACAGTCTCCTAAATGTACAGCAACTTTACAAGATTTACACATGAAATTTGTCATTTTTCTCATCTTAGGTGAGTAACGTGCATAACATCTTTTTCTTCTACGTTTGTCACTTGAGGGAGTCGAAACCGGTCGATGCTTTTTCAAGTCTCGAGAAAGTTTCTGAAGTGGATCATGATGTCGAGTTTATGTTGATGTGGCAAATTCTAAAGTCTCGCGTATGACATCGCGTTGGCGTCGCCGAACGACAATGTGTTGTGGTCCTTTCCGAGCACGTTGGATTACCTATTGATGGGTTTACGTTTGGATTTTGCAAACAAACCTCGATACGAAACACAGAACGAGGATTTAAGTATTTCGTTTAACGATAATGTAACGAAGCTCTACGAGTTTTTAGCAATATGCAATGATATAACTAGACTATTGAACAATTTAATTTAGACTAATTATACAAACATGTGCATACTAGAATGGGTTTGATGTCAGTAAATATTACCGACGTATTCTGGATCTTGATTTTTACTAACGAATGCAAGACGAACTATACCTCGTCGTGCATATTGGATTATGCTACAGTTATCAGCAAATGTTTACACGCAAAATCAACTCACAATTCTGCCCAGAATCATAGGATTCTGATTAATATATTTCGGAAAAACGAGAACGAAAAGCATTTTTTCATCAAGAAAAAACACTCAAAAACTTCACCCCATCAACATGTTTCATGGTCATTGAAATCGAAGAGCTATTACGACGATTGTAAATAATTACCGATGTTTCTTTCGTTTCCATCCCCCGCCAATTTGTTTCACGCTCTCTCCACGAGGAAAGAGTTCGTCCCATTACGGGGAGGCGACGAGCTTCACGTACACGAAGATAGCCTAATCGAGGAACGCGCGAATGAGCGTCCGTTTCACGACGTCGATAGTTTTAAATTATAGTACAATACGATAGGTAAACGTCGAAGCAGAGTTTCGAGTGCAGTGCGTGTCTCGTTACTGACTCCGTGATTACCGTAGATGCGTAGCGTTTCACGAACCGATTCGTTAATTCCTCTTCTCTCGCTCGAGACGCAGATCGAGAGACTCGATTAATCGATCAACTACTTACTCGACTAACACCCCTTCGCCAAGTTACCCTAATCGCTGTTTAAGATGTCGTGACCCTTTCACTGGGCAAAACGAAGCGAAACGATTTGTTACGAACACTTGCGTCGAAGCCTATAGCGTTTGTTATTATTTATTATAATACAATGCTGCCTCTTTTTTTTTTTTTTTTACATCTGCGATAAGGATACTTGGAACGTAATTATGTTCAACATTGTATATGTTTCTTCGACTCGAGCGATTCGTATCTCATTAACCTTTTTGTGTCTTGTCTCTATTTCTTGAATGCGAATTTGGTAGATAGCGATTCTTACCTCGAGCTCAAGTCGAACGATTTGTGATTTTAGAATGAAATTTTTACTCCGGGTGGGAGTCGACATTATATTATGGTTTACACTTCGCGACAAAGTAATGGGATATCCTTGATCATTTTCTGGTTCTCAAAATTGATTGTATGTAGACAAGTTTTATATACAGGCGTGTAAACAGTGATCCTTCACAGCCATTGTTCGCATAGTTTTCCAAGTTTTTGTTTATGTGATAAACGAGTGCAAGAAAATAGTAGGACACGTACGATATAAATACGACTTTCATTTATTTTCAGTAATGTGTTTACTTTCCTTTCACCTCTAACTTTAAACTTTTTTGTAATGATTTGTACAGTAATTTGAAATTCCTTCTCGAATCAAACTGTTGGCTCTTGGACAAAATCATATTGTTTACAATTTTTGTAGATATCACAAGGTAGTTATGCACAAACATTTCATTTTTATTCAAGTATGAGTATTTCGCCAAACAAGATAAAACGTTCATATTATTCCTTTCAGTATAATTCTGTACCACCTTGTCTATGTACTCGGATCCGTTATCACGCTGAAAGACAAATTCGTCTCCATAGGGCGACAAGCGTCCAGTCAAAGGGTTACAGAACGATAGTATAAATATATACGTAATATTATGCGCGCGGAGCGTCGTTTAAAAGGCAAATGATTCGAATATCACGAGTATACGATTAACGATAACGAGACTTAATCCGCGGTTAGATCTCTTTAAAACTGTTCACCCTCTGCCCATACTTTACCCCTTTTCCGACCCTTCGGTGCCGCGAGCGACGCTGGATAAATCAATGCTCGTTGGAATTAATAACGTTTAATCGATATTTTATATTATTAGACGAACCGGCGATACGTATTTCGGTGTAATTACTTCAAATGTCGTTCGACGGTGAAGACTTGTTACGAAGCGACAGCAAGCGTCGCTCGTGTGCCAGCTCGAGCAGCTAAAAATCAAAAGCAATTTTTTTTACAACGCGCGACGATGACTTAGAAAGAAAACAAAAAGATGCGATATCAAAATTAGAGGAAGAAGCACAGGCGAAAAGAAGGAAGTAAAGAAACTAACGAGAAAGCAACGATCAACCGTTCGACAAATGATAAACTCGCGAAGGATCAAACGTTACTTGTCTAAATTTCTCGTAACTTCGTCCCTCTGCTTGTTTCTACGCTCCCCGTTTGCGTCTCTTTACTTCTTACGTCCCGCGTGTGTTGAAACGTTCGTCCTCCTTCGACTTGACCTAATTTACGCACTGCCGGTAACTTTTTCTTCTTCAACGATCGGGGATGGAAGTTGGGTGTCATCGGAAGATTCGCCGTGTTTCCAGGGCCGACAAGAACGATATCCCGGTTTCGGACGTAGCGTTCTCCGCAGCCCGGGAGTTTCTCGCGAGCTGACGGTCGAGAAAGTCTCCAAGTTCTTCTTTGTTAGGAACGGGCTCGTTACGCCATTTTTAGACGAACCCCATCGAGGGTGAACGCTTTAAAACTCCTGTGACGCGTTCGATGGAACGCGACAAAAGAACTCGACGAGCGGAATGTGTTTTATCCGAGGAGAAAGTCGCGCACATATCAGTAGAACCTAGTACATTTTAATTGGCGTCATTGCTTCAACTTCATCCCCGAGGCGTTTGCTTCAACTTCTTTCTCGAGTCTCTCTATCGAACTCGTCAGAGTCAGGGATTCAACGACTTCGGGCGATGAAGTTGGCTCGACAACGCTACCAATTAGCGTGTAATGTAGACTGTCAATTATTACCTGTTACATCGGTTTCATCTGTAACGAGTTCAACATTGTCGACGTTTCGCGAAGAGGAAGGCATCGTGGTTAGCGCTGATGATTCTCCGTGACGCTAAGAACTGTTTAAACGTGTGCTGGTTCCCTTACGAAGAGGTTTCGAATCTCGTGGGGCGGGATTGGTTCCTGATTTCAAGCGACGACATCGATAGATCGTGATTTCGAACCGAAACCGCGGCTAATAAGGCCGAGTTCCTCGCGCTGCACGAACGTAAACAGTGTTATTCGGATCAAGCGCGAAAATCGTGATCCAAGACGAATGAACACTTTGCACTTCGGTGCGTTGTATCATGAAGCGTATAGAATGTTTCCTTTGAAACTGCCAATAAATCTGGCGATCTGGAATACGTGTCTGCCGTGACAAGTAATTGCCAAGGTCTCTTACTGCAGAGAATTAACGAGGCCTATGCGTTAGTGTGATTCCAAACACGAGGATTTCTGTGACCTGTTTTCCAGTTAAAACACGATCGAGAGCAAGAGGAAAACAGTGTCCCAAAGCTGAGAGAAGCACATCGAGAGAATCCTCGCGTGTTCAGAGCTGAACGACTTTGAATCATTTCGTTGCATTCGCGAGACTTTCTCGAAACCGATAGAAAGATCGAAGAGTAAGAAGATAGGAAAACCGATGTCGAACGAGTGGCTGAAAAATTACGAAGAGAAAGGCAGAGTGAGAGAGGAAGAGAACGAATGTTTTCTGCCATCGTAAAGTCAATTTTATCGCGTACGTGTGTATATGTGGCGGTTTGAGTGTGCGCGCGTGCGCATCCAGCAACACGGGCGCTGCAAGTACAGCAAAGACTGGATAAGTGCACGAAAATCGGGACCCAAACATTGCATTTATCCGGTTGAGGTTTCTATTCTGTGTTTACAACGTAGAAGAGGCCAAAGATTGAAAGAAAGAGAGGTCCGAGGAAAAAAGCAGTCGTCAAAAAAGCGTATCAATCGATTAGGATCATATTACATTTATCCAGTCAATCCTGTCTTACACTTATCCAGTCTTTACTGTAGATACTTCTGGTGAGATTCACCAGAAGCTGGTTCGTTAGTCTCCGGTACAGCGGTATGTGGTCAACGATTCGAAGGCAGAACAAGGACGTTAAAGTTTTGGGATTTTCACGGCCGCTGTTCGTACTATTGCCGTAACCCGACAGGAAGCAATTGGCCACCCAAGGTCTGCGTTATGTTTAGCTCGTTTTCCCAATACGCTGTCTCAACCGCGGCTATGCGCATAGCCGTAGGACAAGCGACGAGGAAACGTGCTATATCCCTTAAGCCACGTACGCACTTGAAAAATCTTGCATAAAGCAATCTACGCTAGGTATTTCAATGTTACGGAATTAGGTAAGCTTAGACTGGGAAACAACCACAAGTACGAACGAGGCTTGAAGCTACGGTTCGTACGGAGAATGTTTTACATGCGAGGAAACAAGCTACAACAACCAATTCGTTGCGACCTGGTTATAAGCTAGGTTTCCGGATGTTATTTGTGTTCGTATTAAACGTTATGACGTCTGAGTACTACTTAGTCTAGTCTGTTTGGTTCATCAGGGATTAATGATGCACCGATATTGAAACGGTTATCGTACACGTTGCCGTGTAGATACATTCCCGATGTCTGACCACCAAAGGGGTATTCTACCCGAGTGCTCGATCGAGGTAATACGAGGTGAGCCGCGAGAAACAGAACACTTGAATATCTCTGTTGGGTTCGAATTTCAAACTTCGAAAATACGAAAAATATTAAGAACGGAAATGTGATGGTTAAACGAGACGAACGTGGTCGTTATAATTTTTTGCTCTTTAGTAATTTTTTCATGAACTATCAAGGAGATAGTAATAATCTTTGATACGGACACGATTAGCATTAGAAACTGGTAACAGTAACGTCGATATTGTAAAGTACTTTATTAAAACGAAGGGGAACCGTCTGAAAGTGTTAACAAATGTCTTGTTGGAAAGACTAGTTTGGTAAGGAGACTATTTGAAAGAAAGAGGAAACTGATATACCAGAGACACAAATCGTTGGCAATAATACGCGACATAAAGAAGACAAAAGAAAGTAGCTGAAGGGCGGACGATCGAGTGGCGTCTTTAATCGATACAGCGCGACGCTTATCGCGTTAATGCGTACAGAGAACAACTTTATTGTACTTTATCGTCTAAGAGAGATTTGTAGAGAGTTTATATTAGGCCAATTGTCACAGCGAGAGTTTTATGGTAGCGATGTTTTTCCCAACTAGTGCTGCGGCTAACCGTTCAGACTATTCGAGGTCGAAGTCTCTGGACACTTCTAGCTCTGAAAACAGTTGATTCCTGTTGCTATCGGGCATTAGCCCTTCGTGTTTCTTCTATGTCAAATTCTCTTATTGCGACTCATAACAACAGGTTTTTGGTGCTTCAGATTTGATGTGATTTTCTTTTGGGCGCTGTTACTTTAATACGTTAAACTGGCAGATTAATATTCACGGAAGTTTCTACGAGTCTAAAATTTTATTTGGATTAACATTGGGAACTGCATAATCTAATATTTGTCGGAATACAGTAGAACTCCATTGATCCAGCATGTTCGGGACAGTTCGGAATGATCAAATATGGCGGATTATTGGTCAAAAGAAAGATGGCAATTTGAATAAACGATTTAGTATAGTAATTAAAATTAACAAAAATTAATGAATTATATACATAATTATAATATAATTAACTAATTATATAATATATAATTATATATATATATATATATATATATATATTTATTATATTATTTTTGTTAATCGGTTTAATTATTATACTAAATCGTTCTTTTACTAGATTTATACACCAACGTGCCGATGACGATGTAGCGATCTTGAACAGCCTGAACAATCAGCCATAACTATAGACACAAGAGATCGGGTCGCGTTCCAGCGTAATACTCGCGTAACGATTGCCGTTGATGATGAATTCGTGTTTGTACGATCGTTTGATAACACACCATCCGATAAGAGGATACCTCGAGTGCCAGTACAAAAGATGCTCGCGTAGTCCGTAACGATTTTGCTTTGTTGCGCGCGAAATTCATCGTAGAGCACCTCCTGATTGGCCAAACTCAGAACCATCGGACTGCTGATACGCCTAATTTCGTTTCATCGAGAGTGAACTCGATCTAACCGACGCTAGATAATAATTACATTCGACGCGATATTTGGACAAAGGGTAACAGAATCCAGCATCGAAAGATCCCAAACGCTAAGAAGCCTCTTCCGCGATGAAAAATCAAAACTTTCAAACTTATACTCTGTATCTACGACTTCGTCGTACTCGTGGAGGCCGTTATGCATTCTATCACTGTGGTCTGATTATATAGCGGGAGTTCGCTTCTTAGTGAATCTTTCGACGAAACAGAAAAAAAAAAAACGTTAAAAGCGAAGCAGAACGTTTACATCGCATCGACGTTCGACATTTAGAAAACGAGTAGATTTATCCTGGTTTTTCTATTGCGCGTTTCACGGAAAAACGGATTCTCTTCTTCGAGACGCGCATCTTAGGTAACACCAGCGACGACGTGGATAAAAAAAAAAAAATGACTTGAAGGGTTGATTTTATCGAGTCTATTTTTAGTAATTTTGTTTAACGTCGAACACGCGAGAGGAGGAGAAACTTCGTCTACAAAAATTGTATTACGCGATGTGTTACGATCTGTACGAACAGACAGTGAATATGAACAAAAATCAAATAAAACGTTACAATGAACGTTCGTTAAACCCGTTCAATCCCTTCATCCGGTTTTGCTCCTAAAACGTTCCGTCCTTGAGGTTGTACCTAGTCAACAGACCAACAAAAAAATTTAATCTTTTCACAGCAAAGAGATCTTTAAGTACATCTTTGCGAATACATTTATATTTTCTTTTATAAACATTATTAAGTTAATTCGTTGAGATGCTACGGTCGATTTCCAAGAGATGTTTCGCGATGATCAGGACAACTATGGATCGGTCCGAAATTAAACCACAATAAAGATTTAATTAGTGTAAGGTATAATTTAGTCTTTAATCGAAAGAATAAGCAAAATATCATTTTTAAACCAAATTTTCATTTCCGACAAAATATTTCGTCATAAATTATTTATAATGTATTCGCACAGTGAGTACATTTATTCTTGAGTCAAAACTGACTGGTTACAAAAATGAAGTCCCCACCGACATTTTTGCAAAGGAAATTATTGTTCAGAATCGTGTCGGCTACCCCTCCCCCCTTTCAAGTTCTTAGGAGAGTTCTGGGACACCCTGTATACCTTAATAATTGTACCATATTTTAATTTGATTTCTTGTGCCATTTCAACCGAAATCTTCAGGGAATTATGCATTATTCAAAAAGTTGTGCTGAAATAAGTTGATTCCCTGTAACCACTAATAAACTTTGATGTCTTTTCAGAGAGGACATCGAAGTGATGTGATAGAAGTACGATGTCTCCTCAGAAAATATATGTATAAACTCGCAGTAGTGTCACAGCCCGTAAGAATAAGCAATCTGCTTGACATTCCATTTGATGCTACCACGCCAAGGGCAGAGTTCTTCATTACCAGCGTGGTGTTATCTGCCTTGCAATAGAG
The DNA here is from genome assembly GCF_026225885.1 of Hylaeus anthracinus. Lineage (NCBI taxonomy): Eukaryota > Metazoa > Arthropoda > Insecta > Hymenoptera > Colletidae > Hylaeus > Hylaeus anthracinus. Next base: position 1,777,933 of record NW_026534330.1, on the reverse strand, counting down.
AGCGTCATGAGCTATCGCTGGTGAGCCGAACAGAGTCCCGTTGTTCCTTTTAAACGTTCAGTCCTTCAGTCGTGTCGAGCGTATGCCGTTGTTAACATCCATTTGTGACGTGACCGACGAGAAGGTTCCAGAACAGTCTTGAAGAATATATTAAAAATGGATTTTTTCATGTCATATTTCGTCATTCTGCTAATAGGAACTGCTAGTGCAACGATCATAGAAGGTATATTGATTTAATAGACCTATACATATCATGCAATCGTCAGAGGCCCTCTGCAATCGCCAGCGAAACTGTCATCGTCCTCCGACGATAACGTAGTCTCGGCGTTGTTTGCATTTCGATACTTCCACCAATTCCTTTAATCCAATGTTCTTTACCAATCTCATAAAGTACTTACAAAGATGTCAATTTCATCATCTTTCAGGGGAGTAATTAGAATACTGTTTTCCCGTCGACACGCATGGCATTCAACCTTGGCTACGAATTTTATCTCAATCATTTACATATCTGTGGTAGTTTGTTATCACTATTCAAAGCTTGTTATAGCCATTCGTATTCGCATATACATGAATATATTACCATGAACGAAAGCACCAGGTTACACAGTAATCAAAATTTTCGTGTAACTGTTAACGCATATATATTTCATTCCTCGTTACGCAGACAGTAATCATTGGCATGACTTATCAAAGAAGGAATTGAAAGAAGCTCTGTCGTACAAATGGAACACAAAGAGAGCAAAGAATGTGATCGTCTTCGTGGGTGATGGCATGAGTCCTGACACCATAACCGCCAGCAGGATTTACCGTGACGGCGAAACAAGTCATCTGGCCTGGGAAAAATTCCCACACATAGGAATTCTTAAGGTTTAAACACTATTATCAATTAAAACACAATTTTTTTACGAAATCGTTGCTAATTTGGGTATATCGTTTGCGTTCAATGCACCAGACGTACAGCGTCAACAAACAAGTGCCAGACTCGGCGTCGACGGCAACAGCACTGTTCAGTGGCGTGAAAACGAATTACGAAGTGGTTGGCGTTGACGCAAACGTATCGCTGGGTAACTGCACTGCGAGCTTGGATACCGACAATCACGTGGAATCGATCGTATCGTGGGCACAAGCAGCTGGTAAAGATACAGGTTAGTAACAGAGATATGTACCAATGCACAGTAGGATGAATCACGAGAAACGCGATGAAAATTCCTCCCATTTACAGTCCATTATATTTTATAATACAGAAAGTGAATCTAGAAGTTCCTTAGGTAGCGAAATATGGTTTTGATTGTTAAGCCCTAGTTCAGACACAGCGGAATCCGTGCTGTGAGAGGTTATGCGACTGCAACACCAGTGGTTTCGACGTAGCATGCATAGTATGACCGTTGACATTTGTTAAATATTTTCTTTCTTGACATACCTTGCCACTTTACTTGACGAGAACCTTCATTTCAAAGGAAAACTTCATTTCCTAT